>NC_136993.1:32465549-32585549 GCF_032717465.1 Coenobita brevimanus
CTGTCCGCAACAAGGAGAGGGCCTACAAAAGGTACCTGAGCCAACCCACCACTGAATCACATCATCTTTACGTTTCTGCCCGGAATCTGTTCTTCGCTCTGCTAAAAATAATTTCATCCATACTAAATGCTCTCAAATCTCCAACTCGAATTCTTCCCGCTCCTTCTGGCACCTTGCCAAAAACCTTTCTAACAACTTTACCTCATCATCCTTCCCTCCTCTTTTCTACTCTGATGGTTCTGTAGCAATTTCTTCTACTGATAAAGCAGATCTCTTTGCTCAGACTTTCTCCTTCAATTCCACCTTAGACGATTCCGGTGCTGTTCGTCCATCACTTCCCCCCTCTGACTTCCTCATGGCTGACATTAAAATTTCTTCAGCTGATGTGTTTTCTGCCATCACTGGCCTCAGTACTAACAAGGCATATGGGCCTGATAGGGTCCCTCCTGTTGTTCTCAAGAGCTGTGCTTCTGTGCTTAAACCCTGCCTAGGCAAACTCTTTCGCCTTTGTCTGTCAACTTGTACCTTTCCTTCTTGCTGGAAGTTTGCTCTCATTCAGGCAGTCCCAAAGAAGGGTGACCACTCCCAACCCTCCAACTATCGTCCATTTGCTTTAACGTCCTGTATTTCAAAAGTTTTCGAGTCAATTCTCAATAGAAAAATTTTAAGGCATCTTTCCTATCACAACCTTCTTTCCGATCGTCAGTATGGGTTCCGTCAGGGATGCTCCACTGGCGATCTTCTCACCTACCTTTCAGACTCCTGGTCATCCTACTTTCGGGACTTTGGCGAAAGCTTTGCCATTGCACTTGACATTTCAAAGGCTTTCGATCAAGTCTGACATAAATCTTTAATTTCCAAACTGCCCTCCTACAATTTCTATCCTTCTATTTGTGCCTTCATCGCTAGCTTCCTTTCTGGTCGTTCTATAGTCGCTGTTGTAGACGGCCATCGTTCTTCTCCTAGATCTATCAACAGTGGTGTTCCTTAGGGATCTGTCCTATCACCAACTCTCTTCCTTTTATTCATCAATGATCTCCTAAGCTGTACATCTAACCCTATCCACTCATACGCTGATGACTCCACCCTTCACCTTTCCATTCGGTTCCTGCAACGCCCATCTCAGCAGTTACTTCAACAAGCAAGGGATGAGGCTATGGCACACCTAATGTCTGACTTGGCTCGTATCTCTGACTGGGGTAAAAATAATATGGTTGTTTTTAATGCATCTAAGACTCAGTTCTCACACCTATCAACCCGACAAAATCTTCCACATGTATACCCACTAATCTTTAATAATATTCAGCTTAATCCTGCATCATCCTTGAACATGCTTGGGGTTTCATTTACTCGGGACTTATCTTGGAAAGATCATATAACATCTCTTGTAAAATCTGCTTCCAAGAGATTGGGTGTGCTAAGCCGACTCTGCTCTTTCTTTACCCCTGCACAATTGTTGACTCTATACAGGGGTTTTGTCTGCCCCTGTGTGGAGTACAACTCTCATGTGTGGGGAGGCTCCCCACATACAGCTCTTCTCAATAGGGTGGAGTCAAAGGCTTTTCGTCTCATTAACTCTCCTCCTCTTACTAACTCCCGTCAACCTCTGTCTCTTCGTCGCACTCTTGCATCTTTATCTCTTTTCTATCGCTACTTTAATGGTCACTGCTCCTCTGAACTGTCTGCTTGCATTCCTCCACCTCTACGACGGGCGTGTAGCACCCGTCTGGCACCAAACTCTCATCCCTTTTCTGTCCAACTCTCTAATGCAAGAGTTAACCATTACTCCCAGTCTTTCATTTATGCAACAGGTCAACTCTGGAACTGTCTCCCTCTGTCTGTATTTCCTGCTGCCTATGATCTCTAGTCTTTCAAACGCAGTGTGTCCAGGCATCTCAAAATGATCGGATCTTGAATTTGGCTCTCTATTGTATTTTGTTTTTCTCTTTGAGGGAACTGTTACTGCGGGCTCATGGCCTTTGGTTCCTTCTTCCTCGCATTAAAATATATATATATATATATATATATATATATATATATATATATATATATATATATATTTGGGCGGACTCAGGGGTGGGCCCACGGGGCCTGGGTCCCGGGCCTCCCACCAGAAGGGGCCTCCCACCAGAAGGGGCCTCCCACCAGAAGGGGCCTCCCACCAGAAGGGGCCTCCCACCAGAAGGGGCCTCCCATCAGAAGGGGCCTCCCACCAGAAGGGGCCTCCCGCCAGAAGGGGCCTCCCGCCAGAAGGGGCCTCCCACCAGAAGGGGCCTCCCACCAAACGTTGGGCAACTTTACATTTGGTATTTTTCATTACCAAAACAGGGCCGATTTCGCAATGAATAATCCGTCAGATAATGAGTAAGCATGATTTGGTATTAGCTTTGGAGATGGTAATGAACTTGATTGGATGATGTACTCAATTAATGTGTTAGCTTTTAGAACATGAAAATACAGAACATATGCCATTAATTTTCTAATGAATAATTTATGCCTTATACATGTACCTATATTGGCAAGGGGTGAATACATGAATAATCTTTCTTTAAGAAATTTGGTAATGACACTGATAATGCCCTCGCTCTGAACATTGGTGTGTCACAGCTTCATCCAGTCTGTTCTGTTCGAAATCTGGGTGTTTATTTTAATTCAAAGTTAAAATACAAGTAACATATTAATCAAGTTGTCAGAGGGTGGAACTTGCATATCAGAAATCTGTACTATGTGAGAAAATTCCTAAACAGACGTTGTCTCATAACACTGGTCCATGCAGTAGTCTTGTCTCGTGTTGATTATTGTAATTCACTGTGGATTGGCCTTCCAAATAATATACTAACAAAAGTTCAGTCTGTGTTGAACAGGGTAGCACGGCCTATCTTTGGTCTCCCTCCGAGAACCTCAACTACACCGTTCATAATTGAGCTGCATTGGTTACCAGTAAAGGCTAGAATTGAATTTAAACTGTGTCTTATTACATTCAAGGTTTTTAAGTTTGTTGAACCGAAGTATCTTGCTGAATTGCTACTACTGCCATCGGCACGCCCGGGTGTGATGTTACGGAGTGAAGATGATTCCTTGTGTCTTGAGCCTGAAGCCATTCACCAGTCATCTTTCTCTGATCGTTCTTTTGTGTATACTGTAGAGCCCCTAGATTACAAAGCAGATTGCCATTTTCCATGAGACAACTCTTGTCTGCTGAATCCTTCAAGAGACAGCTGAAAGCCTTTCATTTTTCAGAATGCTATGACCTGGAGGGAGGTACTATGACGGATGATGATAGGGTTTAATTATTGCCACTTTCATATTTTTTTTACTGATGAAGTATGTATTGTATATGACAGATGTCACAATTCTTGTAACTGTAAAAATAATGTATACGTCTGTCGAGCGCTTGTGAATTCGCTATGC
This sequence comes from Coenobita brevimanus, assembly GCF_032717465.1. NCBI lineage: Eukaryota > Metazoa > Arthropoda > Malacostraca > Decapoda > Coenobitidae > Coenobita > Coenobita brevimanus. The sequence continues at coordinate 32,468,961 of NC_136993.1, forward strand.
ACGAACTGGCTCTTTTGAGAGAGAGAAAAAAAAAAAGATTATTATTACTATTATTATTATTATTATTATTATTATTATTGCTGTAGATAGAACAATAGATGCAGAAGTAAAGTTTAGAATGAAAGAAGTAGGAATGTACTGGGAGGAATGAAAAAAGTGTTTAGATGTCGTTCGCTTAGAATGGATGTAAAAAGAAGGCTGTTTGAGGGTGTTGTGGTACCGACTGCGTTATATGGGGCTGAAACATGGAATATGGGAGTAGCAGAGAGGAAAAGTTTGAATGTAATGGAGATGAGGTGTCTGAGGAGTATGTGTGGAATGACGCGTATGGTTCGAATGAGAAATCATGAAGTGCGAAGGAGAACAGCAGTTGTTCGGGAGATGGCTGGTAGAGTTGAGCAGAGGGTGTTGCGATGGTTTGGGCATATAGAGAGAATGGAAAATGAGCGATTGGTGAAAAGATAACTAGATCTGATGTGAGAGGTGTAAGGCTGAGAGCCTTACACCACAAATAGGATAGATGGACAGTGTGAAGAGAGCGTTGGATGCGAGAGGGATGTCCGTTGAGCAAGGAAGAGTGGTGGTGCGTGACAGAAATAAATGGAGAGAAATTCTGAATGAATAAATGATGACGCAGCCCTGAGGGGATATTCTCCCACTTTTGATCCGATCAGCTGATCAGGTCATGTGCGAGTAAGGGGATGGGTCTATTATGATGTGGCAGGGGTAAACCAGCTTTGCTGTCGGGCCCTGCTGCGGATGTCGCTGATTGCACTGCGCAGTTGACCCTCGTGTGGTGTGGTGCAGTGAGGATCTGTCCCTTCTCCACTTTGGGGCTAAGATGCGAATGAATGTATTTGAGAGTGTGTCGTACTGTCTCGGCTACCTCCCTTTCCTTGGGGGAAGCAGCCTAGGTATATAGATAGACAGATAGATTATTAATGAAAAACTGAATCTGGGAATGAAAATTGAAGAATTTGGTTATATACCCATGTTCAAATCTGGCAGCCCTGGAGCCGGTGCCAGACGCCAACAAGTGTTCATTCTTTATCACTTGTTGTCACTGTCAGAAGATTTCATTCCTGTCATCGATCAGTTCATAGCTTCTCTTAACCAACGGCTGCATGCGTATGAACTGATGTCGGGTCGCTTTGGCTACTTCGGATGACAAAGCTATCCTCTGAAGAGCTGTCTAGGGCAGCTAAGAAATTACTGGATGTCTATCCCAACGATCTGGACACTTCATTTCCTGAAGAGCTCATCCAGTTTGTTGCTTTTGCGAATATTATGCTAACGAAGAGCCAAACGACGTTAGCGCTGAGCTATTTCTCTACAAAGTTATCCACGATAAGCGTGTGCTAGATATTTTCCCCAATGTGGAGGTAGCCCTGAGAATGTACAGTCAGGGAAAGTTCCGCATTACCCAGTGTTCGAAGCATTGGTAGTCGACGAATAATCGCGAAGCAGCAACCAGATCCCACATGTCTGGTAACTGAGTGGGAGGAAGGGTGCCCGAGGGTGGGAGGGTTTGGAGAGTTGCTCACGTCACAGTATCAGTACATGTTTACTGTCAATGGTATGCTTCTTTGCCTTCGTTTTGTAATCTTCGATAGGATAGTTACAGAGACTGATCTTATAATTAGGACTTCCCATGTCACGGAGTCTAAAGGAAAACGAGAAACCTGTTAATCGCTCATATACTGTCGATTTTTTTTTTCTATTATTACACACTGACCTAGGCTCTAAGTTCGAGATAAATAATTGCCAGAATAACACTGGAAACGTTTGCCGCCGGATGTTTACAAAGGGATGACAGAGGATAAATAAATAAATAAATAAACATATTTATAAGAATTTCCATATATAGACAGACAGACATAGATAGATAGTCTATCTATTGCCAGACGCCTTAATCCCGTAAGATAGGTAGACAAAATAGTGGTTTTGTGTTCGAGTCAACACAGATATAAATTATATGTTTTATCGTTACGAATATCTCCTGAGGAAACGTCTCATGTTAAAGTCGAGAGGGAATGAAAACATTCAAATCTCTGTCCTAACCCAGAAAACTTCCATAACTTTCCTGACAACACTAACTCTACAGACATCTACTTTTTTTGTTTTTTTCATAAAATGCGAGCATCATATTGTCATCTATCCTTACTAAAGTAACTGAAACACACCGTCCAAGTCATACATTGCAGACTTACACGTGATTCACAACCTATCGCCAATCCTTCCTCTGCCCCCCAAGCCCCCGCCTTTCCCTCGTTCACACTCACAGTTACCAGACACATGAGGTCTGGCTGCCGCTTCACATCCACCCGTCTCACACCAGTACTTGGGAAGGTGGGTAATGTGGAACTTTCCCCGACTGTACCTGACTGTAATGGTGAGCAACTGCAGTGCTAAGCTTTTTTTTTTTTTTTTAAGCTGAAATTGATTGAGAATCGCCTATGAACAAGCAGGACACAGGAGTGACTTGTGAATTTGACAGTCATGAGTACTGAGTCGGACATCCTACGCTCAAAGGATTCTGATGATTTAATAAGAGAATTTGCCATTAGAAAATTGCGGAAAGCACCTGGACTAGACCAGATTTCTAGAAACTGTTCGTTCAATGAACAGTCTATACAAGAACTGAGTGGCGAGTGCACGCGTGAGTTTTTTTTTTTTCCTCGCTTTATGATTATTCTGTTTTGTGTGATATGCTAGGAAGTGTTCAGTGCATTTCAGGGCTGCTCTGTTTTTTTTTTTCATTCAGGGCAAATTAATGTGGAGATTTTTCAGAAAGTATCGTTTTTATCTGATCTTTAATGACATCAATTTCTGAATACAGTATCATTGGCAGTCAGGAACGAGTTGTATCCTGCGAGCGAGCATGTCATTGCAACAGTGCGACGGTTAAAAATGTATTTTCATTTAGCACTATGCTATATTGATGCTTGGGATGGGCCCCCCACCAAGACGGGTCCCAGGCCCCCCACATCCCAAATCCAGCACTCTTATATATATATATATATATATATATATATATATATATATATATATATATATATATATTGTTACATAGCCTATGATTTCATCATCCTTTGTGTAATTTTAACGCACAGTATGCTGCATGTTTGATCACGAGCGTGTTCTGCCTCAGTCCCCCCTTCTACCGTTATAGTAGAGTAAGTCGTCCTTTCTGTTGTTCAGAGTAGGATTGTCAGCTCTTTGTCCCCTATGGCTTCATTTGCGCGTCCTTCTTACAAGTTGTATCAAGCTCTGCTGGCCCCTATATAATGAGCTCAGTCTCTACATTAATTGCCACTTAGATCTACTCCTCATTTTGTTCACATCTCTGTCCTCCCCTGTACCGTTATTATTATTGTGAGTGCTCCGGAAGTCTCCAACCATCTAGCAGCTGTGTAATTTGAGTATAACTGTTGTTGCATTTTTTCCTTGTACTGTATAGCATAAGGTGTTGATTTGTAGTCCTAGTGAGTTTTTTTTGTAATTTATGTAGGATTCATTTTGTCAGCCAGTTTTAATATTATTTTCTATCTGTAATAATTTATCTTGCATTAACTGAGCATTACCCAGTGTATTTTCATTTTTCAGGGCTGACTTAGGTAAATTTACTCTTGCTAATTTCATGTTAATAGAGGCTATTGCAGTTAACCATATATTTAACCTGTTTTTTGCCATTACATTATCCTTATGAGTCCTGAATGTTTTGTTGTTAGTTTGAGCATTAAACTTTAACTTGTAATTTTACCTCTTTTGTTATGAACCTGGAACTTTACGGGACAGTAGTGATTTTTAGTATTCTCACTTAAAGTGTACATTATCTTTCTCTGTTCCGTAACATAAATTTGGCGACCTCTTATCATGATATTCAGGATATTATCATAAGGATATTGCTTGATATTTTGTGACTGATTTATTTATGATGTCTACTATTACTACACTTGATGAAGCCAAAGATTTTTTGTCAAATGTGCAAACAGTGTGTGATGTAGAAAACAGAACAAAGAATGAACTTAAGCTTGTTGCTCAGCAATTGGGAATTGCTGTTCGCTCTCATCATTCTAAAGATCAAATTGTTGACATGATTAATGAAAGCTTGTTTAATGTAACTCCTCCAAATGAGCAAACGCAGATTGAATTAGCTAAGTTACAGCTAGCCCTGCAGGAGGCTCAGGCTAAGGAGGGGGAGTCTCGTGTTAAGGAGGCTGAATTTCAAGCATGTGCTAAGGAGGTTGAGTCTCAGGCTCGTATTCAGGAGGCTGAATTTCAGGCAAATGCTAAGGAGGCGGAGTCTCAGGCTCGTATTCAGGAGGCACAGATACAGGCACAAATTGAACTTGCCAGGATTCATGCAGACCATGAGTATCGCATGAAACAAGGTGGAACTGGATCATCTAGCTCTGATGATTTTGATGTGGCTAAAAATGTTAAACTTGTCCCTCCTTTTAATGAATGTGATTTAACAAAGTATTTTCAGTTGTTTGAGAGGGTAGCTACAGGTTTTAATTGGCCCAAGGAGTATTGGCCAGTACTCCTTCAAACTGTTCTCACCGGTAAAGCTCAAGTAACTTATGCATCTTTGCCTCAGGATCAATCTGATAATTATGATGTAGTTAAGAGCTTGATTCTTAAGGCCTATGAGCTTCTTCCTGAAGCCTATAGAGTAAAATTTAGGACAACTTATAAGCAAGATAAGCAATCCCATGTTGAGTATGCAAAAATCAAAGAAGATCTATTAGAGCAGTGGTTAAATTCTAAGAATGTGGATTCTGATTTTGGTGAATTTAAGCAGATGATTTTGCTGGAGGACTTCAAGAGGTGTATTTATAAAGATGTAAGCCTATATCTTGATGAGAAAAGAATAGATAATTTGTCTGATGCTGCAGTTTTAGCTGATGAATATGTTCTCACTCACAAGAGATATTCTAAAGAAAAAGGGAAAGCTGAGAGTAAGTACGTTGCCTCTACTCAGAGTACAGGTAACAGGAAAGAGAATAAAGATGATGTTTCTCAGGAAGTAAATACCAGCTCCTCCTCTAGATTTCAAAAAAGTAAATGTACTTATTGTAGTAAGCTTGGTCATACTACGGAGAATGTTTCAGGAGACAGCGTGATGTGAACAAAAAGGAGTCTTTAAATATTCAGTCAATTGGTCTAGTGTCCACTCTTGAGAGTTCCCAGAATTCTTTAACTGAGTTAACTGAACCTGCTTTGAGGGGTAACTTAAATTCTCATGATGGAGCTCCTCTTTTGAGCAGTAACGTGGGTGACACTCTCAAGAGTTCATGTGCTAATTTCCTGTCTGATGGTTTTGTTAGTCCTCTGGACAGTAATGACAGGAAATCAGTTAAAATATATCGTGATACAGGTGCTTGCCAATCCCTTATGCTGACCAGTGTTCTAGGCTCTAATGTTAATTCCTCTGATGAAACTGTAATCTTACAAGGTGTAGGGAATAATTAATTCTCTGTCCCTCTGTGCAGAGTGAATTTAGAGTCTGGTTTTGTTAATGGTTCCGTTATGGTTGGGTTGGTTGAGACACTCCCAATGTCAGGTGTAACTTTCTTACTTGGAAATGATATTGGTGGAAGTCAAGTGTGTCCAGCTTCTCAGTTGTCTAGTGAGCAAGTGGTTGCGACCCAGGATTGTGATGTCCCTGATGTGTTCTCTGCATGTGCTGTCACTAGGGCTAAGTCTAAAGTTACTGGTGATTTAGAGGATAATGATGATGATGATGTTATCCTAGCTGACACTTTTCTTGCTAATTTGGACCACTCACCAGATGAGGCAGTACCCCGTAGTGTTGATAATTTGTCTCGTCAAGAGTTGGTTGAGTTCCAGGTTGCTGACCCTGAGTTGAAAGGTCTAGCTAACTCTGTTTACAGGGAAGAAGGGTCAGCCGGTGCTTCTACTTGTTATTATGTAAAGTCAGGAGTACTTATGAGGAAGTGGAGACCCCCAACAGCATCAGCCGACTGTGAATGGGAGGTTGTACATCAAGTTGTCATCCCTCGTGTTTGTAGGCAGGATATCATTAGAGTGGCTCATGATTCCAGTTTGGCAGGACACCTTGGAGTGAGGAAGACTGTGGCACGCATTTTGAAACACTTCTACTGGCCAGGTATCTTCAGGGATGTTTCCTGGTATTGTAAGTCTTGTCACACCTGTCAAGTTGTGGGGAAGTGTAATCAGACCAAAAAGATTGCACCTCTAGTTCCCAGTCCTCCTTTTGAGGCGCCATTCACCCGTGTGTTGGTGGATATTGTGGGCCCTCTTCCTAAGACTTCTTCAGGATTTTCTTATGTGTTGACCCTGATTGATATGGCTACTCGTTATCCTGAAGCCATTCCACTTAGAAATATCTCAGCAAAGAACGTGGTTAAGGAAATGCTAGGGTTCTTCACAAAGTTTGGTCTGCCCAAGGAGGTACAGTCAGAGTGGGGAAGTAATTTCATGTCAAAGGTTTTCAAGCAGTCTCTGAAAGAGTTGGGCATCACCCAGATCACGTCTTCAGCTTACCATCCCCAGACCCAAGGAGCGTTGGAGAGATATCATCAAACATTCAAATCGATGCTCAAGAAAAGCTGTTTGCAACATCAGAAAGACTGGGATAAAGGTCTTCTATTCGTTATATTTGCCACAAGAGAATCTCCAAATGAATCACTGGACTTCTCACCTTTTGAACTACTGTTTGGCCATGAAGTAAGAGGACCCCTTAAGTTACTCAAGGAATGCTGGCTGTCGGAGGAAGATGACGTCAACCTGCTGGAGTATGTGATGAAGTTCAAAGAACGGCTGTCGACTGCTTTACAGCTGGCGAGAGAGAATTTAGGAGCTGCTCAGAAGATGAAGACTTGGTATGATAAGAAGTCCAGGTTACGCCACTTTCAGCCAGGAGATCAGGTTTTGATTCTGCTACCAGTTCATGGGCAACCTCTTCAAGCCAAGTTTAGTGGTCCTTATTTCTTGGAGAAGAAACTCAGTGATGTCAACTATGTCATCGCCACAGCAGATCGTAGAAAGAACAAGCAACTATGTCACATCAACATGCTAAAGTTATATAACAGGCAGGACGAAAATAATCCAGTCTGCACTGTAGCTGTTCCACCCGAGTCTGCAAGTGAAGCTCTCCCATTCAGTATGAGCCTGAGTGATAGTTTGGGGAAGAATCTTGATATCATGAATGATCTCCAGACTAAGCTTTCTCATCTACCTCCCGAGGAAAGGCAGGAGTTTTCGGCATTACTGCAGGAGTACCCGCAAGTGTTCTGTGCCACTCCAGGAAGAACCACTGTGTTGATGCATGATGTCGATGTTGGAGATGCAAAGCCATTTAAATTGCCTCCTTACCGTGTGAACCCAGTGAAAGTTCCTCTCATCCAGAAGGAGCTTGGCTACCTGTTGGACCACAAGATGATTGAGCCCTGTCAGAGCGAGTGAAGTTCTCCTGTCACTCTAGTCCCTAAGCCAGGTGGGTCACAGCGGCTTTGCATCGACTAAAGACGTATTAATCAGATAACCAAAACAGACACTTACCCTCTCCCTCGTGTGGAAGATTGCATAGATAAGATCGGAAAGGCTAGGTACATAAGTAAGTTTGATTTGTTAAAGGGATACTGGCAAGTACCTATGACTGAACGTGCTGGGGAGATCTCATGTTTTGTAACACTAGGAAAGACTTTTGCATGTTCTGTAATGCCATATGGTATGAAGAATGCACCAGCCACTTTTCAGAAGCTCATGAATGTTGTAACAGAGGGTTTGGCAGGGTGTGTTGTTTATATTGATGATGTATTAATCTTCAGTGACAACTGGAAAGATCACCTATGCCATGTCAGTAAATTTCTTGAGCGTTTAGTCCAGGCTAATCTTGTAGCTAATTTATCAAAGTGTGAGTTTGGTCAAGCTAAAGTTCAGTACCTTGGGTATGTAATTGGTGATGGACATGTTGCACCACCAGGAGCTAAGGTTCAGGTTATAAGTGATCTTTCCAGGCCTAAAAGAAGGAAAGAGCTACAAAGATTTTTGGGAATGGTAGGTTATTACAGAAGATTTGTTCTTAACTTTTCAATTCTTGTATCACCACTTACAGACCTACTGAAAAAGGGAGTTAAATTTGTCTGGACCGATAACTGTGAATCCTCTTTCAACAAACTTAAAGCTATTCTATTAAGTCAGCCAGTGCTCGCTACTCCAAATTTTGCTAAGCCTTTTAAGATGGCTGTTGATGCAAGTGATACAGGAGCTGGGGCTGTTTTGCTGCAAGAGGATGATCAGGGTATTGAACACCCTGTATCTTATTACAGTAAGAAGTTCACTCCCCCTCAAAAGAACTACTCAACTATTGAGAAAGAGCTTTTGGCCTTGATTTTGGGTTTACAGCATTTTTCATTTTATTTGTGTTCTGGTTTTGACCCCATAGTCATTTATACCGATCATAACCCACTGAAATTCCTTAGTACGTTTAAAGATAAAAATCAGAGATTGACAAGATGGAGTCTACTTCTTCAGGAGTATTCATTAGACATACAACATGTCAAGGGGAAAGAAAATGTCATTGCAGATTGCTTATCTAGACTTTAGACAGATTGTTTTAGAGTAATAAGAAATTTCCTTTGTAAATTTCTTTTTCTTTGTGGGGAGGTGTTACATAGCCTATGATTTCATCATCTTTTGTGTAATTTTAATGCACAGTATGCTGCATGTTTGATCACGAGCGTGTTCTGCCTCATTCCCCCCCTTCTACCGTTATAGTAGAGTAAGTCGTCCTTTCTGTTGTTCATAGTAGGATTGTCAGCTCTTTGTCCCCTATGGCTTCATTTACGCATCCTTCTTACAAGTTGGATCAAGCTCAGCTGGCCCTTATATAATGAGCTCAGTCTCTACATTAATTGCCACTTAGATCTACTCCTCATTTTGTTCACATCTCTGTCCTCCCCTGTACCGTTATTATTATTTTGAGTGCTCCGGAAGTCTCCAACCATCTATCAGCTGTGTAATTTGAGTATAACTGTTGTTGCATTTATTCCTTGTACTGTATAGCATAAGGTGTTGATTTGTAGGCCTAGTGAGGTTTTTTTGTAATTTATGTAGGATTCATTTTGTCAGCCAGTTTTAATATTATTTTCTATCTGTAATAATTTATCTTGCATTAACTGAGCATTACCCAGTGTATTTTCATTTTATCAGGGCTGACTAAGGTAAATTTACTCTTGCTAATTTCATGTTAATAGAGGCTATTGCAGTTAACCATATATTTAACCTGTTTTTTGCCATTACATTATCCTTATGAGTCCTGAATGTTTTGTTGTTAGTTTGAGCATTAAACTTTAACTTGTAATTTTACCTAACTCTTTTGTTTTGAACCTGGAACTTTACGGGACAGTAGTGACTCTTAGTATTCTCACTTAATGTGTACATTATCTTTCTCTGTTCCGTAACAATATATATATATATATATATATATATATATATATATATATATATGGAGCCTCTGTGGTAGTGATAGAGTGTGCGTTTTGGCACAGGAGTAGACTGTAGCACCAGTTGAGCAGGGCAGTACTCCCAAGGTGGATGGATGGGTGATGACAGGGAGAGCTGGAGCTCCCGTTTCATCAGCCCTCAGGACTAGTTCCTGACCATCCCCCTTTGCTGAAGTTTTCCAGTGTCTCAATAATACAGAGAGTAGGCCAGCATATTCTCCAATACAAGAGTCTATAACTATCAACACCAAACTATATGCACAGTACACACTACACTTTTTCAGAATTAAAAAATGAATAATGGCACAATTAAATCTGGGCTCAGAGTCCCCTGGGGGGGGGGACCAAAAATTCACTCATTATCCACCCCTTGCCCAGTGATGACTCTGAGAGATCCCTAGAACCACTGTCTGACTCACTCCTTCTTCATTTCTGCAACATTCGCAGCCTTTCCTCTAACTTTCTCTCTGTCGAACATCACCTCTCCTCCTCTAAATCTCACCATCTCTTCCTGACTGAGATTCAGCTGTATGAGACAACTGACAGCAAACCCTTTTCTGTTTCCTCCTACTTTCTCTGAACTAATTTCAAAGCCCAAGATTGATGTTGTGTATATGTACACAACGATTTATCTGGCTCTTGTGTTCCTGAACTTGATTCTTCTGAATTCTTTACTCTCTGGCTTCGGCTTTCTCGTCATTCTCTAACTAAATACATCTGTGCTGTTTACTTATCTCCTAATTCTACTGAATCTGAAAAATTCTTCGACTATCTTACTTATACGATGGAACACATTCTATCCATTTCTCCTTTCTCTGAAATCTCCATTTTAGGAGATTTCAATGTTCACCACCACCTTTGGCTCTCCTCTCCTTTCACTTATCCACCTAGTGAACAAGCCTACATCTTTTCTATCCTTAATGACCTAAAGCAGCTTGTACAGCACCCTGACCGCCTTGGAGAGAGCTCCAACATACTTGTCCTCTTCCTTACAACTAATCCTTCTGCTTACACTGTTCATCTTTCCTCTCTGTTGGACTCCTCCGATCACACACTAATTACCTTGACCTGTCCTATTGCTCCAGTACAGCCTGTGGACCCTCCATAGAAACGTCAAATGTGGCACTTTGGAGCTGCGGATTGGGAGGCCCTCAGGCTGCACTTCCTTGATTATCCCTGGAATGATTATTGCTTCCATGGACAGGAGTCACTTGAATGTGCATTGCGCATTACTGAGGTTATTCTCTTGGGCATGGAAGCATACATTCCTTTCTCATATCCTTTGACTAATGCACGAAAGCCTTGGTTTAATCACGCTTGTTCTAATGCTGTCCACAACAAGGAGAGGGCCTATAAAAAAGGTACCAGAACCAACCCACCCCTGAATCACATCTTGCTTATGTTTTTGCCCAGAATCTTGCTAAGTCTGTTCTTCGCTCTGCTAAAAATAATTTCATCCGCACTAAATGCTCTCAACTGTCCAACTCGACTTCTTTCCACTCCTCCTGGCACCTTGCCAAAAACCTTTCTAACAACTTTATCTCATCATCCTTCCCCCCCTTTTTCTATTCTGATGGCTCTGCAACTGTTTCATATACTGATAAAGCAGATCTCTTTGCTCAGGCTTTCTCCTCCAATTCCACCTTTGACGATTCCAGTGCTGTTCCTTCATCACTTCCCCTCTCTGACTTACTCATGGTTGATATTAAAATTTCTTCAGCAGATGTATTTTCTGCTATCACTGGCCTTAATACTAAGAAGGCATATGGGCCTGATGGAGCCCCTTCTGTTGTCCTCAAGAACTGGGTTTCCGTGCTTACACGCTGCCTAGGCAAACTCTTTCGCCTTTGTCTGTCAGCTTGTACCTTTCCTTCTTGCTAGAAGTTTGCTCTCATTCAGCCAGTCCCAAAGAAGGGTGACCATTCCCAACCTTCTACCTATCGTCCAGTTGCTTTAACATCCTGTGTCTCAAGTGTTATCGAGTCAATTCTTAACAGAAAAATTTTAAAGCATCTTCCCTATCAGAACCTTCTTTCTGATCATCAGTATGAATTCCGTCAGGGACGCTCCACTGGCGTTCTTCACACTTACCTTTCAGACTCCTGGTCATCCTCCTTTCGGGACTTTGTCGAAAGCTTTGCCATTACACTTGACATCTCAAACGCTTTCGATCGAGTCTGGCATAAATCTTTAATTTCCAAACTGCCCTCTTACGGTTTCTATTCTTCTATGTGCCTCCATCTATAGCTTCCTTTCTGGTCGTTCTATAGCCGCTGTTGTAGATGGCCATCGTTCTTCTAGATCTATCAACAGTGGTGTTCCTCAGGTCTCTGTCCTATCACCAACTCTCTTCCTTTTATTTACCAATGACCTTCTAAGCTGTACATCTAACCCTATCCACTTGTGCACTGATGATTCCACCATTCACCTTTCCATTTGGTTCCTGCAACATCCACCTCAGCAGTTACTTCAACAAATACGGGATGAGACTATGGCAAACCTAATGTCTGACTTGGCTCATATCTCTGAGTGGGGTAAAAATAATCTTGTTGTTTTTAATGCATCGAAGACTCAGTTCTTACACCTATCAACCTGACAAAATCTTCCACAGGTGTACCCACTAATGTGTAATAATATCCAGCTCAATCCTGCATCATACTTGAACATGCTTGGGGTTTCATTCACTCGGGACTTATCTTGGAAAGATGGAAAGATCATATTGGATCTCTTGTAAAATATGCCTCCAAGAGATTAAGTGTACTAAGCCGACTTCGTACCTTCTTTACCCCTGCACAGTTGTTGACTTTATACACGGGTTTTATTTACCCCTAGAGTACAACTCTCATGTGTGGGGAATCTCCCCACATACAGCTCTTCTCAATAGGGTAGAGTCAAAGGTTTTTCGTCTCATCAACTCTCTTCTCTTACTAGCTCTTTTCAACCTCTGTCTCTTCACCGCAATGTTGCATCTTCATCTCTTTTCTATCACTACTTCAATGGTCGCTGCTCCTCTGAACTCTCTCCTTGAATCCCTACATCTCTACGATGGGCGCGTAGCACCCGTATAGCAACAAACTGTCATGACTTTTCTGTCCAGCTCTCTAATGCAAGTGTTAACCGATATTCCCAGTTCTTCATTTATGCAACAGGTCAAGTCTGGAACTGTCTCCCTCTGTCTGTATTTCCTACTTCCTATGAACCCCAATCTTTCAAATGCACTGTGTCCAGGCATCTCGAAATGAACTGATCTTGAATTTGGCTCCTTTTTTTTTTGGGGGGGGGGAGGAACGGTTTGCGACCCCCTGGCATTTGGTTCCTTCTTTCTTGAAAGAAAAAAAAAACATGGGAGAACGAGGGTTCACTCCCCGCCAGGGTAATAAACTTTAGGAGTGTTCACCTGGCCAAGTACTGCTTTGGCGGACAGAAGGGGTGCTGTGGTTGAACTAGTGTCGCATAATATAAAGTATGCTTGCACCCAGTCGGCTTGCTCGGGCCGATTGCACTTGGTTCCCAGGCTACACACACATCCAAAAAACATTACAATCACATTTACAAGCACTTCTCACCCTACATAAAATCTTTACCAGACAGCCTAAGCCACTTGACAGAGATACATTGGCTGTGCCGTCAGCACTTAGGTCGGGATAAACCGGTCTTATAGTGGACACTCAAACGGTTGATTTTATTAATATATATATATATATATATATATATATATATATATATATATATATATATAGATCTATATATATATATATATATATATATATATATATATATATATATATATATATATATATAAGTCAGATGTAGTAACGATATCAGTTATGTCATGTCTCTTCCTATGGCAAAGTGCAGTAATGGTGGCCGTGAAGGTCAGGTCCCTAGATGAGATAACGTGATCACCTCTGTATGCTCTCTTCCCCCCACCCCTACGTCCAGATCTGATGTGTAGTCATATGGTTCTCTTTCACTCCTACCGTATGGTCTTGTTTCTCCCTAGTGGCCTTGCTTCTGTCATACATCCCGGTTTCTGTCCCATGTTACTGTTTCTGTTGTACGGGTGTCTTTAAGGCCATTTCTCTTGCCTAGAGCCCGATTTCCGATGTTTATTTTATCGTTCTCTCATACGACCTTGAATTTAGTCTACGGTTTTGTTTCTCTACAATGTCCCTGTTGCAGTTCTAGAGCCATGTTCTTGTCTTTCAGCTCCGTGTCTATCCTTGGGCCCTGTTTCTATCCGCCCTTCATCCTATCCTGAACTGTTTGTGAGACAGATACCTAGCTTTGAAACGTCCCGAATATATCTATAATGTACAGAATTTTTTACTAGTATGCTTCTCTTCACGTTATTGTGTATTACCAGTAATTAATCTTTCATCTTCCACTCTTGCATTAAATTTGGGCAGCCAAAGATTTTTCTCAGGTAAGAAGAATCTCTTCTGTTTACAGTGTTAATGCAGGTGTGGTATGTCTGCTATGGTAAGTATTTCGCACACTAATCTTTACGAAAGGTCGTTGCTCAGAATATCTTTCCCATTGACACACACCATAAAACCAGTTAAGTGAAAGATAAGGATGTGCTGCTTCAGGCAGGAGGTTATTAGGCAAAAGGATAATCTTTATCAGTTTGTTGGCACGCTGCATCCTATGCACGGTATCAGCTAAAAGGATCATCAGAAAACTCTAATGGAAATTATATCATACTTATTTCGCATCATCCTCCCTCATATCCTTTCTAATATTATTTGTCAACCCTGTTCTTGGTCTTCAAAAGGGAATTATTATTAAATACGTGTGTTGTGTACTTATATTTCTGGAACAGCAGAATTCGAATAAAGATGCTTTACACAAAGTCACTTACAAGATAAACATAATCTAACATTGCTGTTGACGCGTCACACCCATAATTAACGCCGTCACTTCGACGGTATACATGGTATCCACATACTCTTGGTAGGGTAACAAAATATTATGGCATGCAAACGGCTTAATTGAGAAACGAGATGACCTTGTAAAACAAATTACGTTTTCGTATACATAAATATTAGAACAACCTGCATTCCATGTAATACTGAATTCCGTGTTGCAAGTTAATTTATAACAAATCGAATTATTTTTTTTATGAAGGAAAAAACACTGCATCTCAGTGTGCTGTGTTGTAGACAGTTATGTTTTGCAAACCCAGCAGAAATTTGTGGAAACTATGTACTAATAACTTCATTGCTGCTCATACTGGATGATATTACTTATCACTGGACTGTGAAATGAAGAGATGATTGTTAGCCTAATATGACACAGTGTTTGGCTAATGCTGCTCCTTCCAGAAACTTTGTGGCAGAAGGCTGGGTATCTAGCTCATAATAGGTAAGTCACAGTTCTGCAGTGGTTCTAATAAGAAATGTGCCTCAGTCCACGGATTAAGGTTGAGTCGGTCTCAGAGTAAAACAGTTCTCCACAATGAAGATCATTCCACCCAGACTGAGACCCAGTAGAAGTAACAACAACGGTCCCTGAACATGTATAAGCGTCAGACTCCTAAACTTTGTGCTTTGACTGTCCTTTAGTATCTTTCCCTCTTTCTGAAGATTTCTGAGCTCCTCTCGCTGTTTGATGCGGCGTTCACGAGCAGCTATTTCAAGCACTTGCTTATTCCATTGCTCATACAAACCAGCCTGAAAGCAAAACCAAATTTCAGTTAAATATGTTATACTAAAGTAATCAGAGTATTCATTACAATCGGCTTAAAAGATCCAACAATTCATTATTCAGTTGCTATTAGCCCATCAGTAGCGCAGGGATCAGGACCTAGACTATTCAGTAATAAACACTGAAGGCAAGAGTGACCAGCTGATTGTCCAAAAGTAGACTTAACCCAACCTTCTTTTGGGAGCAAACTCTTGTAGGGTCCATCCCTTACATCAAAATAACCCACTTAACTCCTGGCATCATATATCTATCTATCTATCTCTATCTATCTATCTATCTGTGTGTGTGTGTGTGTGTGTGTGTGTGTGTGTGTGTGTGTGTGTGTGTGTGTGTGTGTATGAAACCAAGTAGGTAAGTCTGTAATATGGCGTGCCAAAGCAGGAACACCACATATTCCCGGTCAGTATTTACTTTGTCCAGAAAGCATTCTGGTAAAAACTGCAACCACTTTAATGCGATGACGTATGAAAATGTATCATTACTGCGAACAGATAATTTATACATCCTCAGAGAGAGTTGCAAAACTCGAGAGGTTAAGTACACCCCTCTTAACGTCTTGGCTGAAAAAAGGAAAAGAAAAGAAAGAAAAAGAAAGAAAAACTGAGAAAGAAACGCTCGACTGAACAGAAAACAAAGATACCGTCATGTTTAGTGCTGATCAGATTGCAACCCCCCAGGCTCATTGAGTATAGGGGGCAGTAAAACATATTTGTTTTAGACTTACTTGTAAAATATACCCCAAAGCACCATCCAATGCAGGCTTGTACGGTGCGTCGTGTGGAATAGCCCAGCCACCCAGGATCTTACATAAACTCTCCTTCCCGACGTACAGCGGGGACGTGCCATCTAAGCGAGCGAATTGGTTGGACACAATCAGACTCAGATGCTGCTCTGTCTCTAGGTGAGCATGCTTTCTGTCATGATAGTGATGTAATCATCAAAGCAATGGACACACTTTATTGCAGATCTGACATTTACTTAATGCACATTGTGTGTGTGTGTGTGTGTGTGTGTGTGTGTGTGTGTGTTCATAAATACACACACATATCCATATATCTTTAGAGGGTAGTTAACCCGCGCCGTCCCGGCGACGTGAATTAACGTCCGCACATGATGTGCACTCATGTCCTGGCGACGTGAATTAACGCAGCAACATTGCAAGTTGCATAATTTTCACATTTTTCAAAAATCGCTCGTGATTTTTGTTTCACCCGCCTACGCAAGCCTCACCTACTCGCCGCCAGGTGGATAATCCCCTAGACCCAGATTAACCCCACCAGACCCTGTGATCCTCCACTTACCTGTCAGGAGTCACCCAGTTCGGACATGGTGTGTCGTGGGCTGTCAGACGAGGAGATACAAGTCGCCCTGGATACCTTTACAGGGGATAGTGATTCCTCAATGGACGACGACACCCTCGATCTCGATTATGTGCAGCCTGAGGAGGTTACCAGCAGCAGTGATGAGGAGGTCCCTTCCCCAAGGAAAGTCAAATATGTTACATATAGGAGGGCAGGGGATCGCCAGCCTGCACCACGTGCTGCATCTAGTCAGCAACACCTACCATCAGATGAGGATGAGGACGAGGACGAGGACGAGGAAGCAGTACATGGTGGCGTATTTTCCTGGCTTGGGAAGGAAAAGATATCACCACATGGGACTGGGACAGATGGCACATTGCGACTGTTCCACAGGTATGTTCCTTCTATGTGTTCTGTGGCAGGAAGTAGTGGTGTGGGGATGGTTAGGGCAGCAGAAAGTGAAAGTGTTGGGGTGGGAGAGCGCAGAAAGATTCGTGAAAGCGAGAGTGGTGTGGGGGAGGCAACACACCCTAGTGGTGTTCGTGTTAGGCGTGCTGTGAGTCAGCAGAAGGTGAAAGCACTTGTCTAATATGTAAAGGGGTAATATGTTATATTCGAAGTATTATAAAAGGTGAATAATTAGATTTTGAGTTGAAAAAATAATGACGGTACCTGAAGTCACGTGGTAGAGCTATTGCTATGCTCATTCTTTTCGTAAAGCATGTACATCTATAAAAGCAATTATATAACATGTAAAGGGGTAATATGTTATATTAGAAGTATTATAAAAGGTGAATAATTAGATTTCGAGTGACCTGAACTCACATGGTTACGCTATTGCTATGCTCATTCTTTTCGTAAAGCATGTACATCTATAAAAGCAATTGTATAACATGTAAAGGGGTAATATGTTATATTGGAAGTATTTATAAAAGGTGACCTGAACTCACCTGGTTACGCTATTGCTATGCTCATTCTTTTCGTAAAGCATGTACATCTATAAAAGCAATTGTATAGTTACTGTAAAGTTAGTATGTAAGTTGAAAAATAGTCTAAGTTGAAAGTCACACAACATACATTCAGTAGGTAAATAAGCGCTAGGAAGAATTCTGTTCACAGTGTAAGATGAGTGGAAAATTCCCCAATGGCTCCTAATTTAGCCACCAATTATGGGATAAGCTGTCTCCCAGTGGACCACCATCCCACCTCACTCACTCACTCTATCTCTCTCTCTCTCTCTCTCTCTCTCTCTCTCTCTCTCTCTCTCTGTATATATATATATATATATATATATATATATATATATATATATAAGGATAAGGCTTACTGTAAATCGTGTACTACTGTGAAAGCAAATGTCTGACATGGAAAAGGCCAGAATGTAATGTGAGAAGTACTATAAAGGGGGAGAAAATAATTTCAGAGGTGAAAAAATAATGACATGACATGATTTACCTACGTAAATTAGCGCTACTTCTATGCTAATTCTTTTCATAAAGCATGTACTTCTGTAAAAGCAATTGTCTAACGTGAAAATGTGTAATATGTTATGTTATAAGTAATCAAAAAGATGAAAAAATAGAATCTTAGTTGAAAAAAGCATGAAAGACCAAGTTGTCACTTGGTAAATAAGCGCTATTCTTATGCTAATTCTTTTCGTACAGCAAATACATCTATAAAACTAATTGTATAACATGTAAGTGGGTTATATATTATGTTATAAGTAATCTAAAAGGTGACAAAATAGAATCTGAGTTGAAAAAAGAATGAAATAAAATGATCTTACTTGGTAAATAAGCGCTACTTTCATGCTAATTATTGTCATAATGCCTCAAAATATGTACAAACAATTATGTAAAGTTGAAAATGGTATGATGTTATTGTGGAAGTAATATGGAACATGAAAAAATACAATAGCTGATGAAATAACGATGTTTGCTACCATCGGTGACATAATCGATCGATTTCGCTAGGGTCGCACAATGGTACATACCTTATTTCTCATTTTTTTCTGTATAAAACCCAATATACTTGTGGTATACATGTTTCCAACATATGAATACATGATAATAAATGTATACTGCATCAGTTCAGAGTACCCCTGCCACCATAGAAAACGTACGGCGAAAAGACTACTCATAGAGCATGGCAGTACCTGTCAAACTTAGGTGATCCAGATAAGCCATTTCTGGACCCAAGGGACACCTTTCTTTGTGATTTTCCTTAGTTTCTGACCAAAAGCGAATGTTTGAGCAAAAAAAAAAAAAAAAAAAAAAAAAGGTCCAAAAATGCCGGGACTGGGGCGGACCAAAGCTCAGAAAACGTCGGGATTGGGCGGGTTAATAAACAACATTCCAGTAGCAACACGCCTGGTGGTATCTCACGTGTTGTTGGGACGGCTCAATCTGCTAATGTGGGTGTGGGTATGGCAGTTGGAGAAGGAAATGAATAAATGATGCTTGGTAGATTTGATAACGGTGACGCAGCACACGAGAAATCGCCCGGCACACTAGAAATGGATCCATGTATTGACTTGTATATAACTGCTTTCAAGGCCTACAGCACTCCGAGTGTGCTTCACGCAATAGGGAGGTTATTATCCTCAGCATAATACCATACATTCCTTTCGCGTACCCTCTGCCTAATGCAAAAACACTTGTTTTTTTATCGCCCACTTTTAGAAGGCGGCTGGATAATGGTTTTGCCTGCCTCTGCGTGTGTGTGTGTGTGTGTGTGTGTGTGTGTGTTCCCATTATATCTCATGGACGGCTTGAGCTATCAACATTGAACTTTCTGGGTACAAAGATATGGCCAAAATCTTGGCCAAGTCAAAAAATGGGTACTCTGGGTCAACGTCAAGGTTACCAAACTGACTGCCAAAGGTCAACTAGTATCGTTATATCTCAAGAACGGCATGAGACGTCAACATAAAACCAGGGCGTCAAAATATGGCCAAAATCTCGGCAGGGTTCGAGAATGGGAACTCGGGGCCAACATCTATGTCATCAAAATGACTCCAAAAGGTCAATTAGTTTCTTATCACCCACCTTTAGCACCATTATATCTCATGGACGACTTGAGCAATCAACATGAAACCTTCAGGGTATCAAGATATGGGCAATATCTTGGACTTGGCCAAAAGCATATTCTAGCGGGTGATTTAGCACTCAGCTTCCAGATGCTTTTCTTTCATTCTATTTGTTTTCAAGCTTTCCATATAAAGTGGAGGCCTACAAAAGATACCAACGCCTATGTGCCATTAAATCTCCATTTTTTTTCTGTAATAATGCCAGAAATCGATTAGAGAACTGAGTGGTAATGCAGGTAAACGCAAGGAAATACCAGTTAGAGACAGGGAAGGAAATTTATTGACCAAAGATGGAGATATTAAAAACAGATGGAAAGAGCATTTTGAGACAGTTCTTAATAGACCAATACCACCAGAAGAGGATATACCGTCTGCTCAGGATGATTTAAATATAGAAACAGGAGAGTTGAGGCTTGCAGAAGTGGAGAAAGCAGTAAAACAGTTAAAGAATAATAAGGCACCAGGGGAGGATGGTTTATTTCCGGAAATGTTTAAAGTGGAGGGGGATAGATTAATAATGATCTTGACCAAGCTATTCAATAAGATATGGGTGACGGGGTTACTACCATCAGTTTGGAAGAATGGTGTAATTGTTAAAGTTCCGAAGAAGGGAAACCTTAGTGAATGTGGTAATTGGAGGGGAATCTCTTTGTCACCGATAGCTTTGAAAGTTTTCAGTAGAGTGTTGTTAAATAGGTTGGAGCCGGTGGTTGAGGGTATTCTGAGGGATGAACAGGCTGGTTTTAGAAAGGGACGTGGTTGCAATGATCAGATCTTTATAGTTAGGCATTTGATGCAGCAAGTTAATGAAATGAGAGTACCGTTAAGTCTTTGTTTTGTTGATTTTGAAAAGGCTTTTGATAGTGTTTCGAGAGAGACTATGGGGAAGATCATGAGACATTATGGAATACCAGAGGAGTTTGTGAGGGTCATTATGAACATGCATGAGGACACATTTTGTAAAGTGATGGTTGATGGTTGTCTGAGTGATTCGTTTGAAGTCAAGTCCGGAGTAATTCAAGGTGGTGTTCTATCGCCTTTACTATTTATATTGGTCATTGATTACATTATGAAACGCGTTGGAACAGAAACCGGTGCAGGTATACTTTGGGGAGAGAACAGGAAACTTTTGGATTTAGATTATGCAGATGATATAGTTTTGATTTGTGATGGGCCAGAAGAGATGCAGAGAGTGTTGGACTGTTTGGTGATTGAAGGTCGCAAGGTGGGTTTGGTTATTAATTGTGGAAAAACTGAAATAATCAATATGAATATGGAAAATGCGCAGGAATGTGTAATTGGAGGTATGGTTGTAAAGCAAGTTGATAGGTTTAAATATTTAGGTACTTATTTAGCCAAGGATGGTTCTTTGAACTTTGAATTCGAGGAAAGGTTAAAGAAGGCTAATCAGGCAATGGGAATGCTTAAAAATATTTGGAATAATAACAATTTCTCTGTGCATACAAAAATCAAACTTTATAAGGTAATGGTTAGGAGTATCTTAATTTATGGACACGAGTCTTGGTACAGCACAGTGACTATGGAAAATAAATTCTTGGTGTTTGAAAATAAAGCACTTAGAAGAATATTAGGAGTTAAGTGGTGGGAAAGGATACCAAATAGTAGAATTAGAGAAATAACGGGAGTGCAGCCGGTCAATGAATATGTTAGGTTCTCACGATGGAAGTGGCTAGGACATGTGTATAGGAGACAGGGAATAGTACGAGGTACACCAGGGTGGGTGGCACTTGGTAGGAGAGGTAGGGGAAGGCCAAAAGAGACGTGGGTGAGGACAATGAGACGGGAAGCTGGAGATGAGTGTTGGGGAGATCTTGAGGAGTTAGCACAAGATAGGATGTGGTGGTGTGAGTTCATCGAGGCCCTATGCATCCCCGAGGGTGCCACAGGAAATGATTGATTGATTGATTGAATAATGCCAAACTGAGAATAATTACATTCGTAGTTAGTGGTCTACATTCTGTTGACTCAAATTCTTACCACTCCTTCTGGAATGTTGAAAAAAAAAAAAATTATATCCCCCTTCTTCCCTAATTTTTCCTCTCTGATAAGCTTTGTAGCTGTTTCCTCTATTGTAAAGGAAGAATTCTTCCAAACTTTCTCCTCCAAAACCATCCTAGATGATCCCTGTGCTATTCTTCCATCTCCTGACTTTCTCATGTCTGACATTAAAATTTCTTCACGTGGCGTAGGTCTACTTTCTGCCATCACTGGTCGAAATACGAAAAGTCGTATGGTCCTGACGGGGTCCC
Source organism: Coenobita brevimanus (assembly GCF_032717465.1). Classification (NCBI taxonomy): domain Eukaryota; kingdom Metazoa; phylum Arthropoda; class Malacostraca; order Decapoda; family Coenobitidae; genus Coenobita; species Coenobita brevimanus. The sequence continues at coordinate 32,490,826 of NC_136993.1, forward strand.
TTGTATTGATCTCATGAAATATGCTGACTCTCCAATTAGTTTCATATTTGTCTGTCGACTTGTACCATTTCTCCTTGCTGAAAGTTTGCTCTCATTCAGCCTATCCCAAAGGAGGATTACCGTTCTCAGCTCTTTAACAAACGCCCATCTGCTGTAATATTCCTTATTTCTAAACACATTTCCATTGATTTCAGCCGCCCACACCTTTGTCTGAGGTGCATATGGTACGCTTGCAGACAGTGTATGGAGTGTGTCTGTGTTGTGGGTGTGTGAGGAGTGTGTCTAAAGGCAAAGAAGACCTTTTGGGATGTGATGGGGTGATGGATAGAGTCATGGGTGTGGCTATCAAAAGTCTTATTTACTTGTTTTATATGTCTCAGCATGTGATCCGGGGATAATTAAAGAAATAAGATGTGTTCCAGGGTTAAGCTATTGATTGCTCTCTCTCTCTCTCTCTCTCTCTCTCTCTCTCTCTCTCTCTCTCTCTCTCTCTCTCTCTCTCTCTCTCTCTCTCTCTCTCTCTCTCTCTCTCTCTCTCTCTCTTTCAGAACGGTAAATGGGTTATAAGAAATGAAGAGAATTCAAACGCTGTTCTTAATTCTGAGGATGGGAAGTAGGTTAAGAGGCTTCAGTTCAGGTTTTTGGTTGAAAATGAAATCATGCATCAATTTACATGAAACTGTACTGGATAATAGCTATGATACCTACTTACGCGTGTAAAAAGTTTCAGGACGGTACATGAAAACAAGAAATAAATATTCAGTATAATCTTAATATATTTAACCTAACTTTCACTAACTACTGCTCCTAAGTGAATAAAAATAAAATCATTTTTAAAATATCAGTGATTCAATTAATCATTTACAAATAAAAGTCAGGGATTAGTTTTGCCAAATGTAGCTATTATACAGTAAAATTTCATGCAGATTGATGCATAATTTCATTTTCAACCAAAAACCTGAATTTAAGCCCCTTAAATTAGGCAAGCAGAACACCCACACTTACTGTTGTTTATTTCTTTATGGATGAAAATTGCAGAAAATCTAGTACATGTTTCCTATATTACATTTCTCTTTATTATCACATAATTTTATTTAGCTTACGAGTATTGCAAGGAAAGTTATGAAAACTGTAGCTACTTTACCATTGTAAAATCGTATCACCTGAATAAAATTACTGAATATTGCAAGAATAAAGTGCATAAGTGATCTTGCTGATATAAAACTCTTTCCATATCTCACTTAGCCTACTGATACTAAAGAAAAATATCTGTTCTCTGTCTGCATATCTGCACTATTTTTAGATGTGGAAGCATCTGTAGGTGCAGCCCGGTCAGCCAAGCACTCCTTAAGGATTTTCATGCACAAGGTGCCCTCCAACGATCTTCATGTGGTGATTCGCTTTATTTCCCTAAAGATTTTCACACAAGATACTTGATTATAGCTAAGCCTAATATGGTGCTTCACTTTAGAAAAGCCCCATATGGGCATGCATCTATCAGGCATTTCTGCACTTACTCTTTTCCCCATGACATCAAATGGGTTATATTAGGAACACCATTTTTCACTTGCCACAATATCCACACGCTGTTCATTACAAATATGCAAACTAAATCACTGACTGTTTTACCTCCCTAGTAACATTCAATGTACTTTTTATGTCGTTCTTGATCCCCTTCTTTTCCTCCTTCGAGTTACCTCACTCTCATACACTTTCCTAGTCAGTATCATTAGCTAAACCCCATCAGAGTATTTCTTTACATATCTTGACAATGTTAACCTATTACTTTTCTGACATAGCAGATTGTTCATAAGTCATCAGGTCAGTCAGTCAAACCTTAACGATTTTAACAAGCAAAGTGCTTCACTCCAACATAACCGTATGTAGTGGTTCATTTGTGCTCCCATAGGATATTCACATGCAATCCTTCACTATCCCGAAGTGAAAGAGATGGAGTTTCACTGTTGTTCCCTAGAGATTTTCACACTCAAGCTGCCCCACTCTTGTAAAGCCTTACACATTGCTTTACTTATCTCTGTGTGGTCCCTCGTGTATCTAGTATAACGTCCTAATGCACTTAACTGATTTCAATTGATTCCAGTCATAATTTCACATAGTGCTAACTCAGAAACTACCCATTATTTTATGGTGTATTAAGCCATCCACGTAAAATTGAAATATTACTTACCGTGTCCTAATAGCAGCATTGAGTCCCTCCGTATTATTTCCACCCAAGTGGATAAGTCCTCCCACAGCTCGGTAGGCAGGTGAGTCGGATGCAGAGAAGAACTTTTTCCAGTATATGCCCCAAGTTTCCATCGTAATGCTGTCGGGGAAAACAATTGGCTCCTGTAACATGGAAGGTTCAGGTAAAAGTGGGACAGACGCTATGAGCCATTAGCTGTGATGCTCATTTCTGCAACATAGGCCTTTAAGTGTATCCGGTTATTTACTCATAATCCAGAGATACAAGGCCACTGAATCATCCAGGTTACTACAGTTACCTCCCCCAAGTCTTACCATTGGTACTCATTTTACCTTCTACTCATACTGGGTGGCTGGACACTTCCACAACGCAAATTGCACATATACAGAAACTTCCCCGGTCATTCCCTTACAATAACATCCAGCAACGACAATTAACGGAATTCACTACATGTCCTTTAGGCCAGTCTTGAAGTGTGTCGAATGGCTGAAGACAACCACTGTGATAAATAATACAGATAATACAAGCATTAACCGCCCTATCGGGCAGCTAAACCTTTGTCCCCAAGACGCACACTGACATCAAACTTGTCATGGACCTGCTCTGATGTACCATGCATGCCCATGCGAAATTTCAGTTCATTTCGGTCAGCGTTATGACATGTAGTGGGTTCCCAATGTGTGGCAAATCGGGCACAAGCGTGACCCTGACTCGTGCGCAAGTGATTGCACGCAATTATAATTTACATCGATATATAGATAGATAGATAGATAGATAGATAGATTCATAGAAAGAAAGAAAGATAGATAGATAGATAGATATAGATATAGATATATTTATTTATTTATCTTGTTCGTTGTTTTATTTTGTTGTTTTCCGGGGAGGGGCACTAATCCTCCGCCAACCCACTTGTTGTCATATCGGGATCACGTGTTGGTTGGTTATAAGGTTACCACTCAGTGCTGTAAATGATTTCCTGGTTTACAGGAAATCATTTGTTGTGCCACCCAGTGTAGAGCTACCCTAAAAACAAAGTACTGCTACGGTTAGTGGATGGATGATAGGTGCCCCCACCTGGAGTAAATGGGAAATTGTCGAATGCCGTGAAGAGTATGTATGAGGGTGCTAAGGCTGCAGAGTGTGTGGACAATGAACTGAGTGAATTTTTCTATTTGAAGGTTGGATTGAAACAGGGATGTGTCATGTTTCCATGGCTGTTCAATATGTATATGGATGGATTTATAAAAGAGATAAAAGGTACAGCAGTGGATGTTGAAGCAGCCCTAATGAGAGAGGGCAGTGTTTGGAAACTCCCTGTGCTGTTGTTTGGAGATGATACAGTGTTCTTAAGTGAAGACAAAGGGAAGTTGCAAGGCTTGGTGGATGAGTTTGGGAGAGTGTGTAAGAAACGGAATCTCAAGGTGACTGTAGGGAAGAGTAAAGTTATGGTCTTCTAGAGAAGGGAAATCAGTGAATGTACAGTGAGGTTGGATGAGAAGGAAATGGAAAATGTGAGTGCGTTTAAGTACTTGGGAAGTGTGATGGGTAAGGATGAAAGTCTGGAGGGTTAAATACTTGAAAAGGTACAACAAGGAAGAAAGGTTGCTGGTTACTTGAAAGTAATGATAAGAAGCAGGGAAATGAGCATGGAAGTAAAAAGTTACTGCATTATAGTACTGTGATACTAACACTAATGTATGGAAGTGAGGCTTGGACCTTGCTGGAGGGACAGAAGTCAAGAGTGAGAACATTGGAAATTAGTTATATGAGAGGACCATGTGGAGTCACTTGGAGTGACACACTGACAAATGAGGAAGTGAAGGAGCGTTGTGGATGTGACAGGAAGCGTTAGGAGAAATACACTGAGATGGTTTGGCCAAATGTTGAGGATGGAGAGTGGGAGACTGACAAAGAGAGTGTATGTGAGTGATGTGGAGGAGGAGGCCAAGGATGAGATGGAGGGATGGAGTGGAGAGGTATATGAGAGAGGGGGGTGTAAGCTGGGACTAGGGCAGTGAAATGGCGGGGGACAGGGCGACATGGGGGTGATTTATTTGTGGCCACCCCTTCACGTGATTAAGGCGTCTGGCAAATATATATATATATATATATATATATATATATATATATATATATATATATATATATATATATATATATACTGTATATTCACACATACAGATAGATAGATAGATAGATATTTTGGGAGGGGGGGGATCTGGAAGGCTGGCATTCCAAGGCCGTTTGAGATAGAGACTATAAATTTTCAAGAGTGATGTAACTTGGTTACAGGCTTGTTTTGACACAAATAAAAACAAATCTTAGCACTAGCGCACTGTAGGTTATTATTATTTTTTTTTTTCACTCCTGCCCATCAAAAACTACCAAATCGACTCCTTTGCAAATGTTCCAGTATGTAGTCCTCATCATATACTAGTGCATATGGGCATTGATACTGAGATCCAATAAATTTTTTTTGAGATACTTAGGAAAATCAAAATGGCCGCACCATACCAGAAAGTGCAAATTGGAAAGTTTTTGGCTGATCTTGACCAAACTCGGAGGAAATGTAGTGGGTCATGAGTGAATATGATTTGTATAGTATGAATGACCTCAATCTTGATCTCAATGTCACAGGTCATATTTTTCAAAAAAAAAAAAAAAATGAATCGTACCAAAAATCCCTTAAAATTAGGCCTACAGTGATAACAACAGTATTGTCAGAATCATTATAGAGTGTCTGATTTGCAAGATTTCATAACACCTGTTGTGACAAATTTATTTTTTCTGACGTTTTTTGAAAATTTTTTGGATGTTAATTTTCTGTACTCAGTATTGAACATTAAAGATCAAAATGTATTGCCAACTACTCGTAAAATGACCCTATTCTGTAGAGTGAAAATGTCAAATTTGACCTCCAAGGTAATTTTCAAGGTCATTTTGGCATTTTGTCTAAGTATCTTTGGTAAAAGTTTCAGTGTATTATATCTCATGTTATTTTTTATATATAAAAAAGAACAGCATCATAAAATGTGCTGTCATATGCTCAGATAATTTATTCTAGTATTATTTCAAGATTACATAGTATCTGATTTACAAGTGTGGCTTTTTTTTTTTTTTTGCCATTCTATTCTGGAATGTGGCATTATCGTCTGGAACGTTGAGTTCTTTAATATTGCTTCAGTACTTTCAGAATTCTAGTTATTATTGATTTTTATTAGGGATTTTTTAAAATCTTAATTATCCAGTATTTTTAGTTCCACTTTACTTTAATCCCTAAAGCCTGGCTGACGACACTGGTGATCATATACAAAGTATTTTGAAATGCCCAGCTGACAGACGTACCCGTTTTTCTTTTCACGCCATTGTTTGAAGTGACCCTAAATTTCCTTTGTCACCATGGCATCATGCAGTCATAGTGAAGGGTGTGGATGGAATAGGCAGTCAACCACGTGCCATGCAGAGGGCTTGAATGATAAGTTCTGGTTCCACTTCATCTGATTCGCACACTGCCGCCTCCCATTCATGCAAGGAAGGGATTGAGTGAAAGTGTCAATGGGAGGGATGTGGAGGTACCAGTGCTGTCCTGCCCAGGCCACCCTGTCCTGTGTGGGCAGCCCTACCTAAGCACGATATCGTACACTAATGCAAACGCAGCCTCACCACCACCCCAAAAGTTATCCTCTTTCTTCCCTTCATGTTCCACAACGCACCCATCTTGGCACCTAAGGAATCTTGTAGTGGACCGATGAAGTAGCGGTAGTGTGGTCTTTTATTGAAATGTTCTAGGCGTTGTAGTTGCTTTATACTGTATGATGGTCTGAAAACAAGCAATTTCTGTAAAATCCCAAAGTTTAGTGAGCGGTACAGCATATTCAAAGCTGGACAATTGGGGTTAAGACTTTCATCTCAGAAGACAGCGCTGCCTTGAGTATTGCCAAACCATTGTCTATGTACACGTATCTACAAGTGTTGCTGTTCGTTTTCACTAATACGTTAAAGAAAATTCTTTTGTTACTTTGCACAAGAAGATATTGTCACCTTGGATAGATTAATTCTGCTTTCTGACATTCTTGCATTCATTGGGTCGGCAACCAGGTGTATGTTCTGGTAAGCATCTAAAATTGTCCATACACTGTGCATGACTCAAAACATTTTCTTTGAGCATTCTGTCTTTTTTTTTATGATTTACCAGTGGCAGTTATGGAAGACTGCAATTGCTGTCTGAGTAATGCACTGGAATGAGACAGGAATGGGAAAAATGATGTAGTTATGTGGACGCTGTGTGCTCAGTGCAGGATTAGGCTACACGTAGAGTTTAGAGAAATAAGCAACAATAAAAGTAGGTGTTCTGCTTATCTAATTTAACCCAATTCCCAACCTCAGAATTATGAACAGCGTTTGAATTCTCTTTATTTCTGGAAACCCATTTACCATTCTGAGAAAGAGAGAGAGAGAGAGAGAGAGAGAGAGAGAGAGAGAGAGAGAGAGAGCGAGAATAGTGTATAATGAACACTAACTTGTGTTTTGTGGAATGTAAGGTGATATGAATGCTGAAGATTTTAAAGAGTTAAAAAAGGAGGAATTGGCATCTGAGGCTAAAAAAATGCTAGATTTTTTTGTGTGTACTAATAGGAAATACTCGTAAGATATGTCACTTTGTTTAGTCGTCACCTTTAAATGAAAGACGGCAATGAACCTGTTTTTAGTATATTATGTATAATCGATCATTTTTCTTTGTTGAATTGTAATCTGTTTTTATAGGATTATTCAGTGCAACCACAACAAGAAAGACATATTATAGTAAGTAGTTTGGGAGGAATCTGAGTGTGAAATGGAGGAAGAGTAAGAAATTGTTTTGGAAGGAGGTAAAGAAAGTAAGGCAGTGTGAAAGGGGAAATAGTAGGGGAGTGAAAGATAGGAATAATAGATTGTTGGTGGAGAAGAGAGAAAAATTGAGATGGAAGGAGCACTTTGAGGATTTGTTGAATGTAGAGAGTGAGAGCAGTGTGAGTATAAGTGGTTGGGGAATGGCTGGGAGAAGAAAAGATGAGAGGAGGGAGGAAGAGATCAGTAGGGCAGAAGTAGTGGAAGCAATGAAGAAGATTAAGTTGGGAAAGGCCCCAGGAATTGATGGAGTGTTTGGTGAAATGCTTAGGTATGGGGGTGAGATTGTTGTGGAGTGGATATGGAAGTTGTGTAGATTGGCTTGGGAAGAGGGAAGGGCTCCAGAGGACTGGAAATCAGGTATAATTGTTCCTTTATGCAAAGGAAAAGGGGAGAGAGAAGTATGTGGTAACCATAGGGGTACTTGTCTTCTTAGTGTGACTGGTAAAATATATGGTAGAATACTCATTGATAGGGTTAGGCATATGACAGAGGAGGTAGCTGGAGAAGAACAAGGGGGATTTAGGAAGGGAAAAGGATGTGTAGATCAGATATTTGTTCTAAGATGTTTAGTGGAGAAGTATCTACAGAAGGGAAAGAAAGTGTATGCTGCCTTCATGGACTTGGAGAAAGCTTATGACAGAATAGATAGGCAAGGTATGCGGAAGGTATTAAGAATATATGGAGTGGAGGGGAAATTGTTGAGTGCTGTGAAGAGTATGTACGAAGGAGCTAGAGTTACGGTGCGAGTGGATGGTGAGCTGAGTGAGTTGTTTTATCTCAATGTGGGACTGAAACAGGGTTGTGTGATGTCTCCATGGCTGTTTAATATATACATGGATGGGGTTGTAAAGGAGGTGCAAGGTAGGGCAGTGGATGTGGGGGTGGCTCTAATGAATGAGGGTGAGATTTGGAAGATTTCGGTGTTGCTGTTTGCGGATGATACAGTATTGTTAAGTGAAGATGAATGGGAGTTGCAAGGTTTGGTGAATGAATTTGGGACAGTGTGTAGGAGGAGGAATCTGAAAGTTAATATAAACAAAAGTAAAGTTATGGTGTTTGAGAGGAATGAAGTCACAGAGTGTGCAGTGAGGTTGGATGGTGAGGATATGGAGAATGTGAGTGCATTCAAGTACTTGGGTAGTGTGATGAGTAAGGATGGAACTCTGGGGGATAAAATGGATGAAACGGTACAGCAGGGAAGGAAGGTTGTTGGTACACTGAAAGCAGTGATGAGAAATAGGGAGGTGAGTATGGAAGTTAAGAAGTCACTGCATGATAGTATTGTGATCCCTACCCTGACGTATGGAAGCGAGGCGTGGACCTTGCAAGAGGGGAATAAGTCAAGAGTGAGAGCAGTGGAAATGAGTTACTTGAGAGGAGCATGTGGAGTGATGTGGAGGGACAGGTTGACGAATGAAGAAGTGAAGCAACGTTGTGGTGTGGATGTGGATGTGGTTGAGAAGATTAGGAGAAATGTCATAAAGACTTTGTAGTTACTTGTAGAGAAGTTATATATATTAGACTTGTGGACGAGTGGTTGTTATACTTGAGTAGTTTTATAAGTAGATAATCTTCTTTCCCATTTGCCGTGCAATGACAGGAGAGGTAAAGAATAGTATGGGACTATATTTATTTGTCTTGGAAATATAACAAGTCTCTCACTCACGAGTGAGTATGAGCAGAGTCCCTGTCTCCCTGTCTCGCTCTCTCTCTCTCTCTCTCTCAAGTTGCTAAGCCCTTCTCCCTGCGACCTGTCTGTTCTATGGCTAGCTTCCTTCTGAGCTCTCTTTCCTAAATTCTGGTGAAACAAAAGTCGTATCACGTGTGTTCCCTGTGATTGGAAAGTTCTAGAAGCCTGTGTGTGAGTATGTGTGTATGTGTGTGTATGGTCAACAAAGCTTTGTTCACCGGTGAATTGCTGACAACTAACTGCATCATCTCCTTACTGGCTACTTCGTAATCTGTCGTCAGCTTTTCCTCAGTGTAACTTGCAAGATCATTTCCCATTCCCAGGCTCGCATAGAGCTGTCTATCTATCTATTTATCTATCTATCTATTATGATTTGTAATTATAATATGGAGTCCTAACATATGCTCGGTACACGCAGCTGGAGGTCCTCCGACAGCAATCATCATTGACATATGCTAATCTATTAGTATATAATATTGATTATAATATTGTATACATATAACATTCATAGTAAATAGCAATTCTCCAGTAATATTACAATTTAAACAAGTTGTATACATATTTGAATAAATGCAATGGTTGTTGTATAACACTTTGTAAGACGTGCATGTACAACAGACGTGCGCATATAATTGTGCAATGGTAATACTGCTAGGTTATACATTACATATTAAGTTATCACTTTAGTAATGTCTAATATTTCACCTAACTTGTATGATGATACTGGTAATACAGAATTGTGCTATAGTTGTATGACTTATAATATTGTACTAACATTGTGGTAATACATATTTGTAACATTTTATGAATTGTTACAAAATATTGTGGTAATGCATAATTGGGTTGGCCTTATAATTGTAGTTACATTTTGTTAATGCAACTGTTACATAAGTGTCTTGGCCTTATAATTGTAGGTAAAGTTACATAAAAGTTACATCTTGTTAATGCAACTGTTACATAAATGGTAAAGTGTAACATAATGCAATCGTTTGTCGTTACATAATTGTTACATATCGTTTGTAGTTACATAATTGTAGTTAAAGTTACATAAAAGTTACATCTTGTTAATGCAACTGTTACATAAATGGTACATATTGTTTGTAGTTACATAATTGTAGCAAGTGTAACATAATGCAATCGTTTGTCGTTACATAATTGTTATATATCGTTTGTAGTTACATAATTGTAATAAGTGTAACATAATGCAACGTTTGTCGTTACATAATTGTAATAATTGCAGTCCTGACATATGAATCCGGTCATGCTGCGGTCGATGATAGTGATGATGTGACATGCCACTGGCTCGTGGAGACAACAATCTGCTTTTTGTTTCACTTATAGAAGGAGTTTATGTGATGATGTGCCATGCCACTTGCTTGTGGAGACAACAATTTTTTTGTTTCACTTATAGAAGGAGTTTATGTGGTATTTTGACATATGTAGTAACACTTACACTTATTTTCATTTGTTTGTTATGTGATCTTACTCTATTTCTCTCGTTTTTCTTTCTTACGTTTTCTTTCTTTTTTTTTTTTTTTGTATGTATTGATTTTCTATAGTTTGTTTTTCTTCACTTGTGTACGCTTTTTCTATGTTGTTCATGGTTGCATAATTACTGGCTAATTTCCTTGGGATACTTTTTTAAAGTTTAGTTTATATTGCAGATATTATTGAAAATGATATTATATAGTCCCATATTTTGTTACTTTATATAAAAAATATATATACACTATATACAGTATTAACTATATACACTGACTTGTTCTTCACTTGTACCTATCGTGGGTAATATGTGTGTCAGCACTGTGTGGAAATCATTGTCTTCACGATTGTGTTGAAGATGTTCACTCTTGCTAACGTCATTTGTGTTGGCCACTTTCTTTTTCTCTAGTTTACCTTGCAACTTAATTTATATGTTTCCACGAGGTAGCTTTAATTAATAAATGTTAAATACAGTTCTTTTAATCGCTCACTGAGTAACTGTGACGGTATATTTTCTTTATCACTTTGTAGATGTAATAATGTATTGTTGTATATATGAAACACGTATTTTATGTTGGTATAAATGGTAACACTCGTTGGTAGTAATAAATGTTATAATAAATGAATGAATATATATAGTGTAAAATATTTATTGTTGGTGATTATTTAGTGTTTCAGTTATGCAGATAACTGAAGTAAGTATGTGTATTTAAGCTGTAACTATACAGCACGTTTTATATGTTTGTGGAGAAGCTTATTGTCTATCACTGTGTATTGTATAAATGAAGTAACTATGTAACTCACTAATTTTTACCTTGGTGGGAATGGTGTTAGTGATGGTGCAGGTGGTGAGTTGACTGATGTGGCGTCTTTTCAGCAAGCACGCATGATGACGTCAACTTCCCACACTGGTAGCTGTTGTGAGTAAATGAGTAGCGATGAGTAACTTGAGTGAAGACGAGTGAGTAGGATGAGTTATGAGTCGAGTCTCACTCTTCGTTTGTTTGTTCCGTTTTTCTTTGTCAATGTTTTCTCGGTCCTTTTCTCTTGTGATTTACTCGTTGTGGGATGAAGACTGCCGCTACTTGTAGGTGCGTGTAGAAGATTATACAGACGACTCGTAGAGTTGTTACTTGTAGTTGGTTGTAGATGGTTGTAGTTCGCTGGTTCGTTGTAGAAGTTGCAAGATTGTTTGTATCAATATATTGTTAAACTACTTGCAAGGCGTCCTGTGACCTCTTCACCTCTACATCAGCGTGATGATCGGGGAGACGGAGGGGGCTGGTTGGAGAGAACTGGCAGGAGCTGGTTGTAAGTTGTTGGTTGTGAGAGGTATTCTTGTTTTCAATCTTGATATTTTGTAGGAATTCACTGTTGATTCGTAGACGAGGTTCGTATCTCACCGCTGCCACCAAATGTCATAAAGACTTTGTAGTTACTTGTAGAGAAGTTATATATATTAGACTTGTGGACGAGCGGTTGTTATACTTGAGTAGCTTTGTAAGTAGATAATCTTCTTTCTCATTTGCCGTGCAATGACAGGAGAGGTAAAGAATAGTATGGGACTATATTTATTTGTCTTGGAAATATTAATAAGTCTCTCACTCACGAGTGAGTATGAGCAGAGTCCCTGTCTCCCTGTCTCTCTCTCTCTCTCTCTCTCTCAAGTTGCTAAGCCCTTCTCCCTGTGACCTGTCTGTTCTATGGCTAGCTTCCTTCTGAGCTCTCTTTCCTAAATTCTGGTGAAACAGAAGTTGTATCACGTGTGTTCCCTGTGATTGGAAAGTTCTAGAAGCCTGTGTGTGAGTATGTGTGTGTATGGTCAACAAAGCTTTGTTCACCGGTGAATTGCTGACAACTAACTGCATCATCTCCTTACTGGCTACTTCGTAATCTGTCGTCAGCTTTTCCTCAGTGTAACTTGCAAGATCATTTCCCATTCCCAGGCTCGCATAGAGCTGTCTATCTATCTATTTATCTATCTATCTATTATGATTTGTAATTATAATATGGAGTCCTAACAGAAATACACTGAGGTGGTTTGGACATGTGAAGAGAATGGAGAATGAAAGACTGACTAAGAGGGTGTATATAGGTGAGGTGGAGGGAGGGAGAGGAAGGGGTAGACAGAGGATGAGGTGGAGGGATGGAGTTGAGAGATATATGAGGGAGGAGGGGATGAGCTGGGGGGAGGGTAGTCAGATGGTGGGTGACAGAGCGACTTGGAGGCGTTTTGTCTGTGGCCACCGTTTACGGGATTAGGGCGTCGTGCTATAGATAGATAGATAGATAGATAGTTACTATCCATAACTATGACAGAATTCTGTTTCAGTAATATATATATATTTCTTTTTTTACACATACATTAGAAAGCTCTGCTTGCCTATGCCTTACTTGTCGACGACTTTCACTAGATCCTCAATTGTCTCTGGTCTGGGTGGCAGCCTGGGGAGAGTGAGAGAGGCAATAAGGCTGCTGCGATATGCTGTTCCCACCAATATACCGAAGAGCAGCCAGGTGCCGACAAGTGTGTGGTTTGAGTGGCTGGTTGAGAGGCGGCCATAGAGTCCCTGGCCCAGCAGGCTGCCCACCACCTCCAGCACCACCGACCCAGTGCTCAGCCGACCGTGATGTGACCTCCACATCTTGCTGCCTGTAATCTGTATACCAATAGATCTCTCAATATGTGCATTATTCATGTGGTATATAAGTTTCTATACAGAGCTATGACTTTAAGATTACAAGTACGGCCACCTTTAAATAAATGTTTAAGTAGTATGCCATAATGAATGCCACATCCATATATATAAAAAAGAAAGCCTTTCTCTCAGTCAGTCTGTCTGTCTGTCATGTATAGATATCAAGGGATATGCATATAGAACTCATTAAACAGCTCTAACAGTTGTAACCTTTTACGACAAATTTAAATATTTACTGATGCTTCAAGGCACCCCTTGTAGCCATGATTAGAACTAATTAGAAATAATCAAGTGAACATGATGGACCCATGGTAAACAGTAAATGTAGATTATTTTCTTACCTCTACAACCATGTCATTAATAGCTACAATGAGTTAGATGGGTGATCGGTGGGGTAGGTACGGTTAGTTGGTGGGTTCTGGGAAACTGGTTCATGAAAGGAATAGGTTCATGGGAAATATATCACTGAGGAATTGACCACAATGAGGAACATAAGTTCACTAGGAGAAATGGGAAGCCGGGAGTCTTCCCCCACAGAGGAAGTGGCCATTCGGAGTCCAAGGCAATGACGGTATGCATGATGATAGGATTATATCTGGGCATTGCTGGGTACCCCTGCTAGTAATAATTAAGCATGAAGGAGTACTCAAGAGCCCTACACATGCATCCATTGTTTGTCCAATGGGCCGTACATTATACTTTGCCCTGTGACCTCAGCCTATGTCCTCTGGTCCAAATCAGATCAAAGTTCATATGCTGAACTTGCCCTGTGACCATTGACATTTGACCTGGTTAAAACTGAATAAAAACTGAACAACTTACTACGTTGTTATAAGAGTGCGATCGAGCGCGCGCACACACACACACATACACACACACCTGTTGGTTTTTGCATTTCGTCCAGTGGTTACATCGATTTTCTAATGATTTTCCCTCCTTGGCTATCGTGGTCATCAAGCAAGACTATGTTGGGATTCTGCCCATATAGGGGTGTCCAGAAATGATCGGGTTGATCTGCTGGTTAAGGCAACATTGGCTCGCCCTCCTTCTACTGTGAAATCCCATCCTCTTCAACATCGACTGACTGCATTTGACTCTTACCCTTTTATCGTTGGACGGATTCAGCATTGTTGTCAAGACTATTGGGATGTTACGAGGGCTAAGAAGATGAATGTCTTGCCAATGGGAGACGACTTTATGGCAGCTGCAAATTGGCCAAATCTGCTTCTCTCATGGATATTTAATGGAGGGTGATCCCCCTCCTTTCTGTGATAACTTCTTGCTCCCCGTGACTGTTTGGCACTTACTGGTGGAGTGCCCCAGTCTTGGGGATTTACTTCATCAGTACCTTTCTGAGCACCAGGCGGGTGATGGCTCGAACCGTCTTTCGTAGGTGCTTAGGGAGGTGGTCTGTTGTATGGAAGGCGCAACCTTCAACCTTGCAAAGGCAGCTGTACTGCCTCATCAGATTTAGTGTTCAATGTTTTTTTTTTTTCCTGTTTTCAGTTTTTTGTGTTAGTTTTCGGTGTTTTAAATTATTTTAGTATGTTTTGCCTTTTTAGTGTTTTTATTTTTACTTATGTTTTATACTTCTGTCAGCAATTACTCTTTGTTGTTGCCTTTTGCCATGTTGTCCAGTGAAATAGACCCTGGGTGTTATGCCACCAGTTTTTATTTCGGTTAATCAGTCTGTCAATCTCGCATTTTGCTGGATGGTTTTAGTTTTGAAAGTCTTCAAGAATTTCAAATTATACATTCTTGCAGCTGTGTAGTGGTAAGGTTTGAATACCCACGTCAACGAACTTGGATGAAGTTATGTATTGAACCCTGTTTGCCTGTTTCTTTGTTTGTCCGCAAGATATCTCAAAATGTTATTTGATGGGTTGCAGTGAAATTTTATGGTTATGAGGGTCATGGACCAAGGAAGAGTTCAATAAATTGTGCTGGTAATCTGAGTTCGAGTCCCGGTTCATGTCTGTTTGTTTGTTTGTTTTCCACAATATATCTCACAAAGTTATCAATGGATTTCAATGATGTTTTGTAGATTTGTAAGTTACAAGCCAAGGAAGAGTGGCATAAATTTTGCTGGTGATGTGAGATGTCTGGTGTAGGTGATGGCAGAGGTATGTGTTCTTTGATTGAGTTTAAATTGTTTTACTTGTTAAAATAATTCCATCTCTCCATTTTTATCTTCTTTTCTATTCGGGGTTGATTGTGAGTCGTGATTATTCAATGTTAAATATTCTTACTTTGTGTGATGATGATAATGATAATGATGGTGGTGGTGGTGGGGACAAGAAGAAATACCGGTAATAATGGTTATAATAATGATGATGATGATGATGATGATGATGATGATAATAATAATAATGATAATAATAATAATAATAATAATGATAATAATAATAATAATAATGACAAAATTTGTTAATGAAATTTTCGTTGTGCAAATGGTGTCTACACTGATTGACAAGCCAAATGGATTCCTGTGCACCAGGAAACCATTTACTAAGCTGGGTGGTAACCATATAACCAGATTTTGGAGCCTGGTGGTTTAGTGGGTAATTACGGCACTCCAATCGGATTGAGCCTGTGAAGATTTATATCCAAGGGGTGGCTGGGGTTTATTGCTCGCGTCATGCCAGTCAGAGATGAGTGAGGCTGGTCACTCTCATCTTTAATGTCAGGACCAACTTGCCTAGGCCCGGGCTCCTACGCTCCTCATGGGGCAACGTAGGACTGGATGATGGATGGATGAATGGATGGTAAATGGTGTCGGGGAGTAGAGTGACCATTACCCTTAACATATAGGCCTTACACCATTGCCCCGAGAATAGTTTATGGGACTGATGTTAGTCACCAAATACTGGAACGTCTCAGTTATGGAAACATCCGACGAGGGTACTGTATCTCTGAGTTGTTAAAAAATATATGGCTGACCCATCTGAAATGTTATAGCCAGTTTTTTTTCATGTATACATTTCCCCCCACACACTGATACCAAAAACAAAGAGATCAAAGAAGGCGAATTGAGGCTAATTGCTTTAAACAATGTGGGATATAAAGTGCTGATGGCAGTTATGAGAGAGAGTACTGAAGAGCATTTAATGAGAAATAATATGGAGAAAGAAACACAAGCTGCATTCACAGAGAGGGGGAAGATTGAAAATAATTTGTTAATATTGAGATATTGCATCGAAACCTCATTCCACAAAAAGAAACCACTTGTAGTAATATCAATAGATTATTCTAAAGTTTTTGATAGTATAAAAAGGGAGAAATTAATAGAAATATTAGTAGAATATAAAATAAATCCAAATGTAATTAATGTAATAGCAGAAGTTTATAAGGGAGACAAAACAAAAATTGAACTAGAGGAAAACAATATGATGACATTACCAGTAACAAGCGGAATACGCCAGGGATGTACTGGATCAACCACTCTGTTTAAATTAGTTACATATAAAATAATGCAAAGGTTAGAAGAAATAAACAAGGGTTTTAAGGATGATAATTTTAAGAACACATGTTTATACTATGCAGATGATGGTATACTTTTGGCAGGTAGCATTGGGGAGGCTGAAGAAGTTATCAGAGGAGTTACAATGATAAGTAGGGAATACGGACTAGAAATTAACAGACAGAAAAGCCAAGCATTGATATTCAATACGAAAAACAAGCCAGAACAAACAGGGGGAATAGAAATAAAAAATAAGATAAAATATCTGGGAGTGATAATAGAAGATACAAGAAACTTCTTTAGAGAACAAAAGAAAATTATGATTGAAAAAGCACGAAAAATGGCTAACACAACATACTCAGTTATTGCTAAAAGTTGTTCCAGATTACGTATTGGTAAAACTTATTGGAAAAGTGTAGTGATACCATCAATATTATATGGAGTAGGAGTGATAGATATGACAGAGGAAGATATAAATAGATTACAGAATATAGAAAATGGAGTTTATAGACAAATTATGGGGGCACCAAGGTATCCACAGGAGGCTGCTTTGAAGGGAGAGGTGGGGGCTTCAAGCATGAGAGCTAGAATAATAGAAACACAGTGGAAGTATGTAAGGTATGATATGAAAGAGGAAGGAAATGATTTGCTTAGAAGGATAATAGAGGAGATGAGGGTACAGAATGTAAGTAAATGGATGAAAGGTTTGGAGAAAAGGATTAGAATGATTGGGCACAGGGAGGAATGGATGAAAGTTACAGATGAGAGAATAAAAGAGAGAATGAAAGACTGGGACACAAGAGAGTGGAAAAGTGAGATGGAGAGCAAATCAAGTTTGAAGATCTACAGAGAGTGGAGACAAGACACTGGGGGGCAAGACACCACATATGACAATAAGCAAGCATCATCCATACTATACAAGTGCAGGACCAACACTTTAACCCTCCCCGTCCCGACCACTTTCTCACCAATGGTACCCCCCAATCCCGACCATTTTTGGACCCAAATTTTTTTGCTAAAACTTTCGCTTTTGGTCAGAAACAATGGTCAGTCACAAAGAAATTGTTCCCCGGGGTCCATAATTGCCTTGAACAGGTATGCCTTGGTCACACCTGGCACCGTGTTCTCTGTAGGTGGTCTGAGCCTCTAACGTTTTCTATGGTATTATAAGTCTGGGAAACCAATGAAAATAAGTAGATATGTATTTATTACAAACATAAAAACATGTGATAAAAGAGTAAATTGGATTTTATACAAAAATAGAGCTGAAATAAGCATTGTACCATCGTGCGAAACGAGCAAAATCGGGCAGACTGGTCACGATGAATTGCTAACATTCGAAAATCATGATACATATCATTTTTTTTACTTACATAATACTTCTACAATAACATTATACCATTTTACATTTTATTGAACTGTTTTTACGTATTCACAGGCCTTTCGATAACATTTAGCGTAATGTTAGCACTTATTTACGTAGTAAGTGAACTCGCTGTGACTGTTGTTTCAACTCGTATTGTGTTTTTTCTACTTACATAATACTTTCCTAATAACATTATACACTTTTCAACTTTATAGAACTGTTTTGAGATAATTTCAGGCCTTACGTAAATATTTAGCGTAATAATAGCTCATAATAACACACACGGTGAAGTCGCTATGACTACTATTTCAACTTACAACCTATTTTTGTACTTATATAATAATTCTCCACTAACATTGCACATGTTTACACTTGATATAATTGATATCACATAATTTCAGACCTTACGATTCAACTGAGCGTCATATTAGCGCGTACTTACACAGTGAGTGTTATCGCGATATCATTTGTTTCATCTTACACTAGTATTCAACTTATAAATTACCTTACTACTAACATTACAACAAATTCCACTTTATATAATTCCTATCACATACTTACTGACCAGAATGTTCTACTGAGCGTAATATTTTCGCAGATTTACACAGTGAGTGTACTCGTGACATCAATTATTACAACTTACACTATTTTTCAACTTATACGTTTTATTCATGCTAACATTACACCCGTTTCCACTTTATATACTTGCTATCGCATATTTACTGATCAGAGTGTTATACTGAGCGTCATATTTTCGCAGATTTATACAGTGGGTGTAGTTTTCATATCACTTCGTTCAACTTACACTATTTCTCAACTTATACATCACTTTCCTGCAAACATTACACCCGTTTCAAGTTTATATAAGACTTGGCACATACTGACTGGCCTTACCATTATACTGCGCGTCATATCGCCATCCCACACAGTTTCAGTAGTGTAGGAAGTTATGGTACTCTCTGAAACATGGCTGAAGGCACAACGCAACATTGGTGGTGGTGGGGGAGGTGGAGAGCGGCGCCTTTCATCACTCGCACTTCTCTTCCCTCTCCCTTTTCCTTTGCCCTTTCCCTTCCCTTTCCTTCCTTTCCCCACATCCTGGGGCTGTGTGGAGGAAGTTTGGGAATATTGTATGGCGAAAGACGTGCTGGGGAGTGGCTCCACCTCCTCTCCCCTAGGCCTACGTGCACCACATGCTCGTGCTGCCTCCCTCACACCACTTCCCTTTCACCCCGCACTCCCACCACACCACTTTCGCCTTCCCCAGACAAAACACTAGGCCATACTTTATTTGCCTTCTCGCCCCACCTTCTGATCCTCGGGGTGAGATTTTTTCCTTCCCTAACCACGAGGCAACATCACGTCCTAAGCCGCCGTCATCGTCATCGTCCTCATCCTCGTCCTCATCAGAATCTCTCTCTAGGGGATGGAGAGAGGTCCATGCAGGTGTTTTGGGTGCAGGCTGGCCTTTCCTTGCCTTACGATACGTGACATACCGCTTTTTCCGGGACGAAGGGACCTCCTCATCACTGCTTGTTATTTCCTCCTCAGGCTGCACATAATCTCGATCCACCACATCATCATCAAGTGGAGAATCACTATCTCCAGTGATGGCATCCAGGGCGGATTGTATTTTGTCGTCTGAGAGACCTTTACACGCCATGTCTGACCTGGGTCACTGCTAACAGGTGAGTGACCGAGACAAGGGCGAGCGCAGGTCACGCGGGGTCTGGGATGCTGCCCACCTGGGGGCAGGTAGGAGAGGCTTGGGTACGTGGGCGAATCGAAAATCTCGCGCGAATTTTGAAAATTGTGGAAATTATGAACCTTGCAATTGCAGGACATTGAAGTACGTCAACGGGATTGGCAGTGACATAACGTGAGGACGTGGAAGTACATCGACGGGACGCCACGGGTTAAACCTCAATGACAGGAAGAGATTTAGTGGTAAAGAAACTAAGTGCAAGATGTGTGAAGCAGAATACGAAGACCTGAAGCATTTCCTCTTATGGAGCCCCGGATATAGTGAAGAAAGAAAGAAAATTGTGAAACTACAACAGCCACATATGGAAAATGAAGATTATGTAATTGGTGATTATTTGTTTGATAATAATAGCACTGAAGAAGCTAAAGAGAAAATCTATACTTTTTGGTATATTACAGAAAACAAAGCAAGAAATAGGTAAAAAGAAATGGAAACTTTGTGATATCAGAGTAAAGCGCTTGCCAAAGCTCCAACCATAGACAGCATCAGGGAGTGCCGTTGCAAAGGCAAAACTCCCGAACATCAACTCAACTCAACACACACTGCCTCACCAACGGCAACTTAGACATATGATAGTGCCAGTTGGTTTTTTAGTGCTGTGATTATGGACATTATTTATTTTACTAAGTATGGTAGGTCAAATTGAACACGCTGCTTATGATCAGAAAGGCGTGTAATGAGGTAGTTTTTGTATATATATATATATATATATATATATATATATATATATATATATATATATATATATATATGGAAGTATGTGGAAGCAATCCGATACTATTTCTCGCAGATGAAGGCAACCTCAGTGTGAAAAATGTATGATGCTGTTTAAGTCACCATAGACCATGAATATTTAGAGATGCTTGGGGTGTAGGTGTAACTGATCTTGTGCTTAACAAAAACTAAAGAAAAAATGTCCAAAGGAAGAAACCAGCCTTGTGTGTACCTTAACAAGCAGAAAACAGACGACCTGAGTAAAGCCCAGGCCAACTACCTCCATCAGCCCACTTAGAGGATAATAGTATACACGCCTAATTCCTGTACACCTGAAGAGTAGCTAAAATGCAGTGTGTACCACATAGTCGTTCTTCTTTACCTTCACAAGTATGATGCAGACAACAAATGTAGAGGCCACAGCAGTTATCCATACATGACCACTGAGGGGGTAGTAGAAGCTCAGCCAGTTGGGGGTTATGTCTGGAGTGGCCATAGCAAAATGTAAGCCACCGTGTTCGAAGAGAATTGTATAGTCCCATCTGGAATAAATAACAGAATGACCTGAAATTTCACGGAGCATCGGGATATTAGTCCTTGCTATTAGTTTCTAATACAGGCTAATTAAGCTACATATTCAAGTAAGTCAAACATTTTGATGGCGTCTTTCTGTTCTTGTACTCAATATACTGTTAAGAAGTGAGATTTGCCAGCTAGGTGCCCGAGAAGCTTCTAGGCGTTCCGTTTACGGTAGTTCCGGTATCAGTACGAGTTAAAGTTGCCAGTTTGCCTGCTATTTGTGAGCGTAGTTATTTTTAAGTTATGCATTAATTTTTCTGCTCTTTTTCTTTATAATGTTTTATTTAAGTGAATGTTTGTTAAATTATATAATTTAAGTTCGTATGGTAAATGATTTAGAGTGTTATGTAATGCAGGAAAACTTTGGCATGTTTTGGTTGTCTCTGAATTGGCAACTGTTGCCTATTGAGAGTATACTCGCAGTTTCTCGAATAATTTAAGCTTATATAAAGGTGAGGTAGAGACTATTTCGAGTTCAGTCGGGTTTCAGGTCAGTTTGAGTGAAATGCAGTTGTTTTCCAATTCAGCACAGTGTTGTTAGTGAATTTTGTGAAGTGTTGCTGGCAAGCATTAAATGTAATTACTATCAGTGAAGATTATTTTCTGTACTTGTGTAATAAGTGAAATGTTGACAAGCATTAAGAGCAATAACAGTGAAATGCTGTCAAACATTAAGTGTAATTGCAATTAGTAAAGTGTGTATAGCTCCTGTGCTTGTGGGAATAGTGAAGTTGGAAAGCATTAAGTGGAATTATTTGGAAAATAAAGACAGTGAACATTAAGGAGGCAGTGTTTGTCTTCGCCTCAGCTGATCTTGTGTACTGTACACCTAAAGGCTGACCATAGGAAGAACTCACTGGGCAACGTCCTTCCTGTACTGGAATACTACTGTTGGAGCCTGTGGCAGTGTTGGACGGGGACGTAACTCTGGTGTCAGGAGTGTGGCTTATTATTCAGGGATGCAGTGAGGCTAACCTTCAACATGGAAGCAGGAGGTGTGCAGACAAGCTCTCGAGCTGGGCAAGAGGAGGAAATGTTCCTGACGATAATTGTGAAGCTATTACAGGCACAGAAGATAGAATTCAAAGAACAGTTACAAGCACAAAGTGCCCAACTACGGGCACAGAATGAAGGACTGAAAGAACAGGTGCAAGCACGGAGTGAACAACTAGAGGCGCAACGTGAAGAACAAAAAGAACATTATGAGCAACTTCAGGAGGCATCACAGGAGCAACAGAGGGAATTAGAACTGAGGATGCAAGGACAGCTAGATGCTTTCATGGGGGAAATGAAGGAAGAACAGGAACAATTGAAAGAAGAGATATATGCTGAGCTACAGCAGCAGAAGTATGAGGTAAGCAATAATATGACCGAGTGCAAACAGCATGTAGACGACCAGTTGAAGTCAATTAGTTAGGAAATAGTGATGGAGTGCAAACAGCATGTGGACAGCCAGCTGGAGATAAGTGTGGGAATAGCGATGAAGTGCAGACAGCATGTAGATAACCAGCTGAAACATGTAGTTGACCATGTCCAGATAATTAGTGAGAAAATTGAGGCTGTAGAGAAATATTGCACCGCCGAGCCTCAGGTTAGTGAAAAGGGAGCTAAGGAGTTTCCTGGGCTTGTGCACCTACTATCGGCATTTTGTCAAAAACTTTGTAACGATAGCTGCACCTCTTCACAAGCTGTTGGGGAAAAAGCAGAGGTTTGCATGGACGGCAGAGACTCAGAAAACCTTCGATAAACTCAAGCATGCATTGGCAAGCTCTCCAGTATTGCCGTACCCAGACCAGAATCAGCCATTTATCTTGGACTGTGATGCTAGTGACCATGGTATTGGTGAAGTCCTGTCACAGAAGAATGATGACAAGGAGTATATGGCTGCGTATTACAGCAAGAAGCTCAGCCAACCAGAGTGGAACTACTTTGTGACCCGTAAGGAGCTCTTGGCAGCCTTGACTTCTTCCATCCCTAGCTGTATGGGTCAAACTTCATCATCAGGACAGACCATGTGGCACTCAAGTGGCTGAAAATGCTAAAGAATCAGAAGGACAACTGGCACGCTGACTTGGGAAGCTAGACCAGCACAGTTATGAGGTGCAACACCACCCTGGACAGGTACATGGCAATGCTGACAGCCTGAGTCGTCGACCTTGTGACCTGGAGTGCCAGCAGTGTAGTAAAAAGGAAGATCATGGTAAGAAATGCAGCTGTACTGCAGTGACAGGGCCAGCGTCAGATAAAGACCTGATGAGGATGCAGATTTACAACCAGTGCTAGAGTGGCTGCAGCAGAGTACAGTGCGACCATCTTAGGAAGAAATTTCCAGGTTAAGCCCTGCAACCAAGAGCCGCTGGAGTCAGTGGGACCTTCTTCATTTGAACAACAGACTATTGAAGCATCAGTGGGAGACACCCAATTGCCACAGCAAGTATCACCAACTGGTGGTTCCGAAGAAGATGAGGTCCGAGATCTTGGATGAGTCCCATAACCAGATCACTAGTGGGCACCTGGGAGTGAAGAAAACTCTAAGCCGGCTGCGACAGAGGTTCTACTGGATTGGCATGCATCAGGATGCTGAAGAGTGGTGTCGGGCCTGTGGTGTGAGCTGTGCCAAGAAGGGACCCAAGAAATGTGGTTGTGCCCCTCTCCAGCTGTACCAAATGGGTGCACTGATGGCAAGAGTTGTGGTGGACATTGCTGGACCTTTGCCACTCACTGAGAGAGGAAACCAGTACATATGTGTTGCCATGGACTACTTCACAAAGTGGCCAGAAGCCTACGCTATCCTTGATCAAGAGGCTGCAACTGTTGTTCAGGTGTTGGTTGATCAGTTTTTCTGTCGTTTCGGGATGCCACAAGAGCTACATTCAGACCAGGGTAAAAACTTCGAGTCTGCTGTGTTCCGTGAGTACTGCAAGTTACCGGGGATCAAGAAGACCAGCACGACCCCCTTAAGGCCACAGTCAGATGGGATGGTGGAGAAATTCAACTGGACCATGGAGCAAGAACTGGCCAAGTACTGCATAGGTGGACAAACAGAATGGGGCCAGAAATTACTTGCATTGCTGATGGCATATTGCTCTGCATCCCATGAGTCTGGCTGGATGAATCACTCTTGCATGATAATCAAAGACGGTAAATAAAACCCACACTTGTCTACAAGTGTGGGTTTTATTTACCATCCCATGAGTCTACTGGCTACACTACTGCAAAAGTGATCTTGGGCCACGAGTTACACTTACCTGTTGACTTGATAATGGGAAGACCACCTGGTGAAGAGCTGCCTACAGACACTTCCGGCTATGTGAAGCACCTTCAGGAAAGACAAGTGCGAGGAGCCATCAAGTTTTCAGGAGAGATGATGAAGTGCAAGTATGATGCCATGGCAAGTGAGGTGAGCTTCCAGGATGGTGATCAAGTTTGGGTATACAATCTTCAGCAAAAGAAGGGAAAGTCACTGAAGCTGCAGGGCCAATGGGATGGGTCTTACACTATGCTGGACCGCCTATCAAACGTAACATATCGGATTCAGGGAGGAAGGAAGTCTCGCTCGAAGGTGGTACACATGAATTGTCTCCGGCAGTACCATGGGCCAGGACAGTACAGCTGGGACATCTCCGAGGAACTGTGCTCACCTGCAGCCGAGGATGTTGAGGAGGACCAAGGAGCTGAAATGCAAGAGGACGATGACAGTTCCCGAAGAGAAGAAGTGAATCAAGAAGAGGACCAAGACCTTCCTGGAGGAGTGGACTTTGTGGAGGAGCAAGGACATCATCAGAAGCAGCATAGAAGACGACTGATAAGTTGAAGGATTATTTTGCGTATAGTTTGGTGTTCCATTATGATTAAGGTTTGTGTTTGTACATACTGTGCAGTTTTGTCGGGACGACAAAGAACGAGGGAGGGGGTAGTGTTAAGAAGTGAGATTTGCCAGCAAGGTGCTCGAGAAGCTTCCCGGCGTTTCGTGTATGGTAGTTCCATTATCGGTATAAGTCAGAGTTGCCAGTTTGCCTGCTATTTGTGAGCGTAGTTATTTCGTATGTTAAGAATTAATTTTTCTGCTCTTTTTCTTTATAATGTTTTAAGTGATTGCTCATTAACTTATGTAATTTAAGTTCGTATGGTAAATGATTTAGAGTGTTATGTAATCCAGGAAAACTTTGGCATGTTTTGGTTGTCTCTGAATTGGCAACTGTCGCCCGTTGAGAGTATAACTCGAAGTTTCTCGAATAATTTAAGCTTATATAAAGGTGGGGTAGAGACTATTTCGAGTTCAGTCGGGTTTCAGGTCAGTTTGAGTGAAGTGCTGTCGTTTTCCAGTTCAGATTGAGTGTAGCGCAGTGGTGTTAGTGAAGTTTGTGAAGTGTTGCTGGCAAGCATTTAGTGTAATTACTGTCAGTGAAGATTGTTATCGGTACTTGTTTAATAAGTGAAGTGTTGACAAGCATTAAGTGTAATAACAGTGGAGTGTTGTCAAACATTAAGTGTAACTGCAATTAGTAAGGTGTGTAAGAATAGTGAAGTGAAGTGGGAAAGCACTGAGTGGAATTATTTGGAAAATAAAGACTGTGAACATTAAGGAGGCAGTGTTTATTTTTGCCTCAGCTGACCTTGTGTACTGTACACCTGAAGGCTGAGCATAGGAAGAACTCACTGGGCAACGTCCTTCTTATACTGGACTACTACTGTTGGAGCCTGTGGCAGTGTGGGATAGGGACGCAACAATACCCTGATGACTTTATTCAGCATAATAAAAACAGTTGTAATTATCATAAAGTCTTTGCTTCTCAAAAGTACCATTTTGTTTCGAAGAAATCACTATAAGTCGAAACACGTTTGCACGTTTACAGTTATAAAAACATGACATTATTCTTATCTAATAAGGATTCATATGAAGAAGTGGTGATAAAGCCAACAAGAGACTTCTGAACTTGCAAAGGTTAAGTATTGCAACGGCTGGGCTCTGTTAATTTCTCTGCCTTGGGAAATGTATGCCCGGTGAAGGAAGGGGAGTGCTACTGAGAATATATTATACGTTTTTGTCACAACCCCTCCTTGAAACAGGATGGTCCTAGTCTGGCTGGAGGGACTGACTCATTCTTCCTACTTTCGATGTATGGCCACCCATTCTAAATTTCTGAAGTTACATGAGTGCTCTGAGAGAAAACATGTGTGGCATCTGGTCTTGCTACCTTGTTAATTCTGTTTTCAGTAATATGTGAACGGTGTTATGATGAAGACATGAGAAAAGACTGAAGTATTATGCACTGATATTTATGATAATAATACCAGTATTTCTATACTTTTCAGGGTAGGATATTATTTTAACCCGTCACGTCCCGAGGTTTTTTGCACCTCCGACACCCCCCAATCCTGATCTATTTAAAAAAAAAAAAAAAAGTTTGGCTAAAACTTCCGCTTTTGTTGAGAAAAAAAGAAAATCACCAAGAAAAGGCTTACCGTGGTCCATAAGTGGTCGGAACAGGTGAGGTCCCTAGCGCCAGGTATCGTATTCTATCATTGACGTGTGAGGTGCTCACATTTTCTATGGTAGGAAATATTGGGAGAAACAACAAACAACACCTCTACATTTATTGAATTTGAACTAATAACCAATAAGAGTAACAATAAAATGAATTTCAAACACATATATATGAAAAATAAGCATTGTACCTTCGCGCGAGCATGGCGAGTTAGGTCCGAGTGGTAACATGCTATGTGCTAAGTTTCTTGTATCAGTCAACATATCATTCTCTCTACTTGTATACTTCTGTTTCATTGACATTTTACCAATTTTTACTGTTTGTAAATGTTTTCAGATGTTTTCATTCTTTACGATGACATGCACCACAAGTATAGCGCACATCTGCTTACTAAGCGCACTCGCTATGACTCGTATTTCAACATACCCAATTGTTTTATCACTTTCCTATTATTTTTTTCTTTATATAGAACCTTTCCTCCACCATTATAAATGTTTTCAATTATTTACATTCATTACGAGGGCATTTAGCGAAATGCTAGCACATATTCACGTAGCAAGCACAATCTCAAACACTCATGTTTCATCTTCTACTTAATTTTTTCTCTCTAATTATACTTTCCCACTTACATTACACACGTTTACACCCCTATACTGCATTATACATAGTTACTGGCATTATTTATTCTATGAGCATTAGAATATTATATGAAAATACCCTCGCAAAGAATGTTTCGACCAACATAATACTCAAACACTTACATACAAATGTTTCACAAATATTACACACTTTCCCACTTGTTGACTTCTATTTTCATAATTACGGGCCTTATTCATTCCATTGAGTGTCAGGATATCGCATCTCTATACACACGCTAGGAATATTTTGACTTAGAATACATTTCAGCACTTACAATAATTTGAATTTATATTATACCCGTTTGCATTTCCCATAATAATATTTACATATTTACGGGCCTTATTTATTGCCCTGAGTGACAGAATATCGCATCAAAAAACCCTCGCTAGGTATGTTTCCACTTACATCATATTTATACACTTACATACTATTTTTTGCACGTATGTTATACCCGTATGCACTTTTAACTAATATTTTCAGATCAACAGGACTTATAATTTCACTGAGCGTCTGTTTGTCACTTTAATTTCAGAGTTACAGCATCCTATCACATTCACACCATATTAGAATTGCATCAAGGTGTGATACTCGCTGAAACATGGGTGAATACAGAGACCCACGTCACACTCGACACACTCATAGCGGGTATCCTTCCTCTGTGTGGTGAGTCTCACCCAGGAATTGCTACACACGTGACACCTGCATTAGGGCCTAGGTCTATTTGGCTGGGGAGGGATAGGAGTGGGGAAATGGCAGCCGGATATTCTCAGGGGAGATTGGGTAATAGGGGCAGTGTGGGTGCGATGTTGGGGCCTTTCAACAGCATACCATGCAAACATCTCTCCTGTGAGCTCCCTCACAAACCCTTCAACGGTTTCCTGAACTCCAATTGTCATGGCATGCAGGTGGTGGCAATTCAGAGCAGTGATATCTAGCAAGTGAAAGAACAGTTTCTTATACCATTTCATCGTGGTCCTGGCACACTCTACCGTCGATATCATGGAGTCTGACTGGTCCACCAGGCGCATGTTTATGTTATAGTCCATGACACACTCAGGTTTCCATATGTGACGCCTGTTCTCGCTCCGATAATCCACAGAATCAGTACGGTGCATCAAGGGGCGGTGAACTGTGGACAAGAGGCTTACTTCTCTATTATGGTTCCACACAATTGCAAGTATGTTGTTGGCTTTGAAGAAGACAACCTCATTCCTGTCAAGTTTCCGCCCTACCTTGACCATGCAATGCCGGTTCACCTTCACAGTTCCACAGATTCCCGTTTCATGCATGTGTAGATAACGAGCGAGAAGAGGGCTAGTGTACCAATTGTCCAGGTAGAGGACGTGACCACGATGAAGGTAGTCTTCTATCATTGTCTTTACCACTGCTCCTGACAGTCCAATACTCCGATCTATTATGTCTGTCTGTGCACCGGTGTACAAGACTATGTCTTGCACATAACCAGTCCTACAGTCACACATGACAAAGATCTTGAACCCAAAACGGTGCCTTTTGCTGGGTATATACAGTAATCACTCTAATATCTGGACACCCAATAACCGAACATCCCCACTACCCGGACCTTATCGTCCTGGGATCCAACATTCCCAAAATGGTCCGAACCCCCCCCCCAAAAAAAATCGATTTTTTGCCGTCCGTAATTTGAACTTGCCGCGCGCGTCGCGGGAGAGCATTGTTTTGGTTCGTCATTCTTCCGACATCCGATAGAGTGCCGCTGCATCCTCCCCACTTCCCGCCTGTCTCTCACCGCGACTGGACCTTCGCTCTTCATAATGGCTGCCCACGTGCTCGCTTTTGTGGTGGTGCCGTACTTGCTGCAAGGCCTCCTGCTGCTCTCGGCCCTCCTCTTAGTGTGTGTGATGATGGCCCCGCCACCTGAGAAAAGGAAGAGAGTGGTGTTGACTCTGGAAAAGAAGAGGGAGATATTGGAGAAAGTTGATGCAGGTTGGTCTTCTTCACGCATTCTCCGCGAGTATAACCTGGCCCAGTCGACTTTGTTCGATATCAAACGTTCCCGAGACAAACTCATGCAGTACACGGCTGACTTCTCGTCGAGAAGCAAACGCAATGTGGAAAGGAAGGTTATGTTTACCCCCAAGTTTGCAGAAATCGACCGATCCACGTTGATTTGGTACTGACAGCAACGTGCAGCTGGTGTGATGGTACGTGGAACGGAGCTGAAGGCTGCTGCTGAGAAGGTTGCAAGGCTTCACGACGCCCTAGACTTCAAGGCATCCGAGGGTTGGCTCTTTGCGTTCAAGTTGCGACATGGCCTTACTAACCGTAAAGCACATGGCGAAGCATTGGATGCTAATGAGGATGGAGTTGACGAGTTTCGGCACAAGGTGAAAGGCTTGATCGACAGGGAGGGCCTCATTCTCGGTCAAGTCTATAACGCAGACGAAACTGGCCTATTCTATTGCTCGCTGTCAACGAACACTCTAGCCGAGGAGACGGAGAAGCGTGTACCTGGCCGCAAGCTTTCTAAGGAACGGATATCTGCTTTGTGTTGTGCCAGTGCTAACGGCATGCACCGGCTTAAGCCCGTTGTTGTTGGCCGTGCAAAGCAGCCTCGGTGCCTTCATGGGGTGATGGATATCCTTCCTGTTGTATGGTACCATTCTTTGAAAGCATGGTTCACAGCTGTGATTTTCAAAGACTGGTTTCACTGTCACTTCGTCAAGGAGGTCATCCAGTACCAGACGAAGACACTGGGAATCCCTCGCGACCAGGTAAAGGCTCTCCTTCTGCTCAACAATGCACCTGCCCACTCATGCGACAAGGACTTGGTTGCTGAAAATGGCCGTATTAGGTGCATGTTTCTGCCACCTAATACGACTGCTCTCATTCAACCCATGGACCAAGGAGTGATCGTGGCAACAAAGCACCTGTACCGTCGAAAGTTCCTGGACGAGGTGATGGTTGTTCTTGAGGACGAGGACGAGCGCAGGGAAGGACGTGACACTCGAGGCAAGCGGACTTTGGAAAACCTTCGCCGCTACAACATCAAGTCTGCGCTGTACAACTGGGCTAGTGCATGGAAGGAAGTCCCTGTGAAAACTCTTGAAAATGGTTGGTCTCGTCTGCTTCTCGGAACAGATGTGGAGTACGATTTTCTGGGCTTTGACGTGGATGACTTCCATGCATGGCTACGTACGCACGGCGACGTTGTTGATGTGGACGATGTACGTGAGTGGTTGGACGACGATGATGGCGATCCTGGGTATCAGACGTTGTCTGATATCGAGATCGCGTCTTCGGTTGCTGGTGTCAGTCCCGAACTTGAAGATTCCGACGACGAAGGCGACGATGATGCGGACTCCTCTCAGCAGGACACTACTCCAGCCATCCCCAAGCTGAGCGCACTCCGGGAACATCTAGAGTTCATCCTAGACCACCTGGAACACCCGGACTGCGACAGGGAGATGGGGCCCTTGGGACTCGTGGAGGAAGTGCGTGCTTTCAGGCAGCGCATCATCAATCACCAGAATCGTCGTTCCTTGCGTCAGTCAACGATTGACAGTTTTTTCAGGCCCGTGACCCCTGCTGTGCCAAGTCCTGGCTCCACTCCGTTGCCTCCCCAAGACAGGCCCTCATGCTCCGAGCCACAGCCCAGCACATCAGCTACAGTGGAGTCACCGCTCGATGTGAGTTTGCGGCTTTCCTCAGAGTCTTCTGTAGTCGGTACGCCATCACCACGACCCAGCGATGCACCCCTTGCTCGCCTGCCAGTGATACTCTCGGACTCTGACAGTGAATAAACAGCAAGAACTTCTCCACTAGACCACACGGGAATTTTGAGTGTTGTGCAATGAAAAAAACGGTGTGTTGTGTTAAGGTTTTCAAGTTGGGAGAAAAGACTCGGTAGAAAAGAAATTTAACGTAACTAACCTTCTTTGTTTTGGCTTTGGAAAATTAAAAAAACTTGGGAAAAGTTAATGTGCAACACAAAATTAAACTGGAACATTATTTGGACTAAAGTGAACACTGTGAAGAGAACGGACTTCTGTGTGTTATTGACTAAGTTCAGTGCAAGACTTCAGGAAGAGTGTACTGCAAGTGCTTCAGGAAATCGTTCTTACTGTCAGAGTCCGAGAGGAGGCGGTTATTCATCGAGGTGGCCAGGGACTTGCTGTAAGTAGCCAGAATGTTTCATATTGTACTTTTTTCCATACTATACTTACCAGAATGTTTCATACTGTACTTTTTTCCATACTATACTTACCTCATGCATGTGCAGTAGGAATGTGTTTTTCAGAGTTAGGCTAGGTTAGGGTCCATAAGTACCAGAATGTTTATTAATGTATGAACATACTTCTAAACCCTCATTTTATGTTTCTTTTGCATTTATTTCAGTCATTTATGTGCCTTATTGGTGTGATTTGGGTGTTAAATAGGTGCTATGCATGTCCAGAGGGAGTTGTATAGGTGTTTCTCTGAGTTAGGGTCCATAAGTACAAGTCCATAAGCTGGGGCCCAATATCCGGAAGAAACCAATAACCGAACCTACCGATGGCTCTATTACTCCGGATATTGGAGTGATTACTGTACTGCCTAAATGAAATATTGCCTCTCGACAACATGAGACTCTCGTCTATGACGAGGTCTCTATAGGGATAAAATGACGAATGAAAGGTTTGCCTCAGGTGATCAAAGACCAACCTAATTCGCCTCATCTTATCTGTGTCATTCACATTTGCAGGATCATCAGCATCATAGAAATGGAGGCGACTTAGAATTTGTTGGAAGCGGTTACGGCTCATGACTTGCCCAAATATTGGTGTAAGCATAACAGGGTCCCTTGTCCAGTAGGCCGGAATTCTGTTCTTTCGTATAATACCCATCAAAAGGACCAGGGCAAAAAATAAGAACATTTCTGAAAGAGAGACAGGGTAATCATATATGATAGAATGCCTACTCCTTGTTCCCAATCTTTCACTCTCACGGTGCTGGGTGCTTGCAAAACGGTTGGTTTGGTCAACAATCTGCTCCATGAAAGCCTCACTAAAAAACAGGTGGAAAAAATCCAACCTGGTGGAATTAGGATGAATTCCGGGAGCAATGCAACCAGCGCGCCCCTGCTCAGTGAAGGGGTGAATGAGGGGAGAAAAATCACTCCCATCCTCCCAATTCCATCCCACAAATCCCTCGTCCCCATCATCCCCATCACCGCCTTTGTCTGGGTGGGGAGGAGATACTGGTGGGGGAGGTTAGGGAGAAGGAGTGCATTGGGCTTCCCCACTCTCACTCCTCTTCCCTCTGCCTTTACCCTTTCCCTTTCCCTTACCCTTACGGCCTAGAGGAACATTAGGGAGATATGGGGATGAAGTTCGGGAATATTGGGGAGCATAAGACGTGCTAGGGAGTGGTTCCTCCCCACGTTCCCCCTCCATCACAACACCACGTGATTTTTCACGCACCCTCACTTGCCCACGTGTTTGGGGATATTGGGGAGCATAAGACATGCTTGGGAGTCGTTCCTCCCCACCTTCCCCCTCCATCACAACCCCACGTGATTCAGGACGCACCCGCACTCGCCCACGTGATACACCCCACCGCCTCACACTACCCAGGGAGAGAGATGACTCACTCCTGCCAGTCTCACTTTCCATACTCCTCCCTGCACTTTCCGTTTCACTCCCCACTCCCTCCACGGGACTTCCTACCTCCCCAAACAAAATACTAGGCCCACACCTGCTCGTCCGACGTGGTGTGCGCTGGGGGCCACAATGAGTAATCACCTCACGCCCGTACCACATGGCAGCAAGTCCCACGGCTCCGTCCTCGTCCTCGTCATCAAATTCGGGTTCCACATCACGTTGGGGCTGGGTATAGGATGTTGCACTTGGTTTTTTGGCCGGCTGCCCCTCTCTAGCAGCACGGTAAGTCACGTACTGCCGCTTCCTGGGGGATGGGACTTCTTCATCACTGCTGGTGGTTTCCTCCTTCTCTGGCTGCACCCCACTGTAGGGGGTCAGCTTGACGTGGTGGTGGGGCTTGAAGCATGGTTGGCAGTGCCACCTATTTGGGAGGCAAGCCTACCTTTGTAGGGTTTGGCATTTGTCGGCCTTGTGGACCAAGCACCCCCTACATCACTGGTAGAGGAGGCCTACTGGTGATGTCAGTCCCTGCTCATTTGCCATCTAGGGCGGGACTGTTGCCTCCCCACGTGTTTGCCGTGCGTGGCGTCCTGTAATGCTGGGAGACTGGAGTCCTGGAGGTTGAGCGATGCTGCATGGTGCGCCCTGTAGCTAGCAATACACCTCTTTGGTCCCTTATTCTGGCTAGATGGGTGGCCTGGTTGGGCTCGACCAGGTCAATCGGCTGGTCACTGGCTAGCCATCCAGGCTAGTCACCTAGTGGCTTTAGGGTCAAGCGGGCACTGGGGGACCTAGTGGCTCCTATCGTCCTGCAGTCACCCTTGTCAGGGTCCCTTGGTGGTTACCTGCGTATACTTTCCCAGTACCTCTGGGGTCGCCAGTGGTGCTTTCCCTGGCATATGGCCTCCCCTTGTTGGGCTCCATGGTGGGTGGAGGGGTGGGGGAATGAAGGTGGTTATTTTTTAATATGGCTTCAGTTAATATTTTTGCAGCTGACGACCCTGGTTCCATCCCTGACCATCCTTCAGAGTCTCCCTCCTGTGCGCCTCATGTGCCTCTGGCTGGTGAGGCCCACATTGCCACCTTGGAACCATACTTGGCTGGTTCCAGTGGTTTGCGGTCAGTGGCCACTACAAAGAAGAAGAGCCGGCAACAGACAACATCTTGTGGACA
The DNA here is from genome assembly GCF_032717465.1 of Coenobita brevimanus. NCBI lineage: Eukaryota > Metazoa > Arthropoda > Malacostraca > Decapoda > Coenobitidae > Coenobita > Coenobita brevimanus. The sequence goes on from NC_136993.1 coordinate 32,524,599, forward strand.
TGCCCGTGAGGTCCTGCCAGGTGTCTATGAGAGGGTTGATTTCCCAAGGTACTACGAGTACACCATTCGTAATTTGGATGGTCAGCCTATTGGGAATCTGGACATTTTTACTGCCCACCGGCGCATTGTGTCAATCTGTGGGAGAGAGCCGAAGATTTCACCTCAGGGGGATGGTAGCCTCCTAGTGGAGGTTACATCCCCTGAAGAGGGTTCCCGTCTGGCTGCCCAGTGTAAGGACCTGGATGCACTGTTCACTTGTGTTCCTCATGCCTTTTTTAATCATAGTCGAGGTGTTGTTTTCTCCAAAGACTTATTGTGTTACAGTGAAGAGAAGCTGCTTGAAGAGCTCCAGGTCCACAGGGTTGTTAAAGTGGAGAGGTTTCAGAAGAAGGTTGATGGTGTTCTTACCCCAACTCCATCCTTGTTGCTGACGTTCAACTGTACTGTTCTCCCTTCATCCATCAAGGTGGCTTGGTTGTCCCTTAGGGTCAAACTCTTTGTACCAAATCCACGACGCTGCTACCACTGTCAATGTACGGGCATGTTGGGCGAGTCTGTCGTCGTTTGCAACAGGACCTCCCAGTGGTGTGTGTCAGTTGTGGAACATCCAGTCATGCAGGACAGGACTGTCCTGGACCTGTTTGTTGTTTGCACTGTGGCGAGGCACATCCTGCTTCATCTAAAGACTGTGCCCGGTTTTGCTTGGAGAAGGAGATCCTCCTCATCCGTAATCGAGATAAAATAAGCTTTCCTGAGGCCAGGAGTAGAGCTATGTCATCTGTTTTCCGTAACGGAGTGTCTTATGCGTCAGTTTTGTCCGGTCATAGCCGTCCTCGTCGTCCTGTCCAGTAGCAGACCCGAGTTCCTCCTGTTGTGTCAGCTCCTATGCCTTCATCTGCTGATTCCATGTCGGTGCAACAATCTCCCGCACTTCAGATGGTTGCCGCTACAGTTCAAGACTCGACCTCTACATCTATGGTATCCCCTGGTAGTCATGGTGCACATTCTTCATTTGCTAAACGTCATCGTGGTTCCTCAGAGTCTTTGAGTCTTGAAGATCATCCAAGCAAGGTGTCAGTCGTGAAGTCCACATCCTCTGTAGTTAGTCCATCTGTGCAACAGCCCTCGGACCCTGCTTCTGGGTCTTCAGGGGCTTCTGGGGTGTCAGGTCAGTCTGGCACCTCTTCCTCCGGGGTATCGGATGTTCCTCCTCCGGTTACCTCGGAGGATCCTGTCCTGCCCCCTCCACGTTTGGAGGCCAGGACCCCAATCCCTCCTGCTCGACCTCTTGGTTCACTGGGGGCCCCAGGCAGGGTTCGGAGTAGCTCTTCCTCTCCTGCTGGGCAGCGACGGGTGTCTGTGAAGTCTCCCAACACTTCGCAGACCCCAGGCCCTCGTTCTAGCCATGCTGCTGCCCGTGACAAGCCCCTTAGTGGGCGTATCCGCATTCCCAAGAATATTGTCTCCCAGGGTCGCTCAGTGGTTTCCACTAAGTGACCCTTTCTTTTGTGTATATAGTTCCTCCATTTTAATATTTTTAGTATTTTTTTAATGGTTTTCTGTTTGTCCCTCTCCCCTGCCCCTTTTTATTTCAATAGTTTTAATGGCTAATATTATTCAATGGAACTGCCGTGGTTTACGAGCCAACTGGGAGGAACTCCGTTGGCTTCTGGCTGATTATTCACCTGTGTGTGTTTGCCTACAAGAGACAATGGTTGGTGATGCTGCGCCTCCCAGTCCACATGGTTACCAGGTTTTTTATTCAGATCCTCTTCCTGGACAGGGTCATGGTGGGGGTGTGGCTATTCTAGTATGCAGTGACATACCTTTCACTGCTGTGAGTCTTAACACTCCACTGCAGGCTGTTGCTCTCCAGATTTTCCTTCCCCGTCGTTATACTGTGTGCTTTTTGTACCTCCCTCCTAGTGCCACTATTGAGAGGGTTGATCTTGAAAATCTTATTCGTGCACTTCCCTCACCCTATTTCTTGCTGGCTGAAATGAACAGTCATCATCCCCTGTGGGGTGGATCCACAGCTGATGCTAGAGGTACTATGTTAGCCTCCATTGTGGAGGATGTGGACCTGTGCATTTTAAATTCTGGTGAAGTTACTTACTTCCATAGTCAAACGGGTATTTTTACTTCTATTGATTTGTCTCTGTGCTCTGCAGGGGTAGCCCTGAATTTTACATGGGCTGTGTTACCGGACTTACATGGCAGTGACCACTTCCCCATTTTATTAAGATCGCCACAGAGTGCGCCTCGGCGTCGTCTTCCCCGCTGGCGCTTGGATAGGGCGGTCTGGCCGGTTTTTGAGGAGCTGTGTTCCCCGAACCGATGTGTGGAGGATTTTGTCAGCACTGATGCTGCTGTTGAGTATTTCACAGACTTACTACACTCGGCGGCACTGCAGAGTATTCCGAGAACAGCTGGTCACTTTCCTTGCCGTCCAGTTCCCTGGTGGACTGATGAGTGTGCTTCTGCTGTTCGGGCTAAACGTGCTGCTTTCTCCCGACTTCGTCGTCACCAAGGTGACCCTGGTTACTTAGCGGCATATAGGAGGGCTCGAGCTCATGCCCGGTGGGTTATGAAGGAGGCTAGGAGGAAGTCTTGGGCATCATTTGTTTCTTCAATTTCTTCACAGACTCCTCTCACAAAAGTGTGGAAACGGGTGAGGAAGATTTCAGGGAAATTTCCCTTTCCCTCTCCTCCTGTTTTATCTCATGCAGGTGTGGTGGTGGCTCATTCTTCGTCTGTTGCTGAGATATTTGCAGCTCATTTTGCTAATGTCTCTAGGAAGGACACCTCATCCCCGTCGGCACGCCGCCGACGGCACCTGGAATCTTTGGGCATTAGTTTTCCATCTACTGCGGAGGAGTCGTATAATGTTGTTTTTTCTGCTTCTGAACTTCAGACGGCATTGTCGCAGTGTCGCGACTTGTCTCCAGGCTTGGATGATGTCCCATATGCCTTCTTACACCACTTGCCTGATGCAGCCCTTCATTTTCTGTTGTCACTGTATAACAGAATTTGGTGCAATGGTGGGTTTCCGACCTCATGGGGTGTTGCTGTGGTTCTCCCCATCCCTAAGCCGAGTAAGGATCACTTGCAGGCCACTAATTATCGCCCTATATCGCTGATATCTTGCCTTTGTAAGGTCCTCGAAAAGATGGTGAATAGTCGGCTCGTGTGGTACTTAGAGAAGGGTGGTTACTTGTCTCCAGTCCAGTGTGGGTTTCGGAAGATGCAGTCGACCACAGATGCTCTCCTTTCTTTAGAATCTTCCATCTGCCAGGCTTTTGCAACTAACCAGCATCATATCACAGTGTTCTTTGATTTGGAGAAGGCGTACAACACTTCCTGGCATCATGGTATATTGCAATCTCTTTATGAGTTTGGTCTCCGTGTGCAACTCCCCACTTTTATCCGGGAGTTTTTATCTAATCGTTTTATTCGGGTCCGAGTCGGGAGTGAGCTGTCTACTGCACGTCCCCTTGAGGATGGTGTGCCACAAGGGAGCATACTAAGTGTTACCCTTTTCGCAGTGGCAATTAACAGCGTTTTTTCTGTGCTCCCTGATGGTGTTCGTGGCTCTCTGTATGTTGACGATTTATCAATCTCTGTCACTGCCTCACGGATGTCAATGGCAGAAAGGAGGATGCAGATGGCTCTCAACCGTGTCTCTAGATGGGCTGATGAACGAGGTTTTCGATTTTCCTTCAAGAAGACCGTTGCCATGCATTTTTGCCGCGTTCGTGGAGTCCACCCTGACCCAAACCTTTTTTTAGATGGGCGTCGTATTTCGTGTTTAAAGGAAACCCGGTTTTTAGGGCTGATTTTTGACAGCCGGTTGACTTGGGTCCCTCACTTGAGGTACGTAAAAGCTGAGTGTCTCAGAGCATTGGGTCTCTTGAAAGTTTTAGCGCACACATACTGGGGAGCTGATTGCAAGACCCTCCTCCTCCTGCATCAGTCACTGATTTTATCCAAGCTTCATTATGGATGTGAAGTTTATTCCTCTGCCTCAGAAGCCCGGCTTTGTATTTTAGATTCCATACATCATGCTGGTGTTCGTCTCGCCACTGGGGCATTCCGATCTTCCCCGATTTCGAGTTTGTTGGCTGATGCTGGTGTCCTTCCTCTAGACTTGCTCCGCTCTTCCCTTCTGATGAGATGTTGGTATCGCTTATCTCGTCTCCCAGACTCTGTGCCCTTTGTCAAGGTCTCTCAAGATTCTCGGTCACCTATTTTTGCCACTCGGCCATCCTTTCCAAAGCCCTTTGGTTTCAGGGTGCAGTCAGTTATGTCTAGCTTCTCTGTTCCTTCTGTGCCGATCACTCCCCACCGTGTCCCGAGGGTGGGCTACTGGCTTCTCCCCAGGGTGACATTTTGTCGTTTCTTCTCATCCAGTAAGGCCTCCCTTCCTTCTCAGGTTTTATTTTCTCTGTTTTTAGAGCATGCCTCTTCTCATGGGGACTCCATACCAGTTTATACTGATGGATCTAAGTCTGATGCGGGTGTGGACTTTGGTGTGGTGTTTCCCACCTTCTGTCGAGGTGGGAGCCTCCCTGTGACTGCTTCTGGTTTTACGGCTGAGCTGACTGCTATTTTATTTGCCCTTCAGATTCTCTTCACTCTCCCCCACACTGCTTTTACTGTTTTTAGTGACTCACGAAGTGCTCTTTCTGCAATGGAGTCTTCTAATCCCTCTCAGCCTTTGGTTTTATCCATTTTAGAGTGGCTTTTCCTTTTAGGGAGTCGTGGACGTTGTGTAGATTTCTGTTGGGTTCCAGCTCATGTAGGAGTGACAGGGAATGAACGAGCTGATCAGCTGGCCAAGGCGGCAGCGGCTCATCTCCCTCTTGCACAGTCCCCTCTGTATCGTCTGCCTGCTGCAGATATGCGCTCCTTTATTGCCTTCAGGGTTTGGTGCTGTTGGCAGGAGCATTGGGATGCTGTGGGTGCCAATAAGTTGCGCTCGATTTGCCAGAAGGTGGACTCATTCAGTTACCAGGGCTTCCCTTGTCAATGGGAGACTGCTTTGTGCCGCCTCCGCATTGGCCACACCCGTTTCTCTCACGGTTTTTTAATGGAGAGGGCTCCTCCTCCATTTTGTGATGACTGTCTGGTTCCCTTGACTGTTCGGCACCTGTTGGTGGAGTGTCCTAGTCTTGAGGATTTGCGGCGTCGGTTCCTCTCTGACCACCAATCGGATGGTGGTGTGTATCATCTTTCCTCCGTGCTTGGGGAGGATGCCTGTGTCTTGGGAGGGGCAACCTTCTCCTTTGTGAAGGAGGCAGGACTTCTTAAGGATATTTAGAATTTCTCCTTTTTGATTGTGTGGCTTATCCTCTGTTTTTTGTTTTTTGTTTTTTACTTCTTTGTTATATGGCGGCATATGACCCTGGCAGTTTCACCGCCATGATTATTAAAAAAAAAAAAAAAACAATTCTCTGGCTGCACATAATTTTTGTCAACAACCTCGTCGTCCAGTGGGGTATCACTATCGCCTGTAAAGGCATCCAGGGCGGCTTGAATTTCGTCCTCTGAGAGACCTGTCTTCGCTATGTCTGAGCATGACCGTTGCTAACAGGTGAGTGGGCGAGCAGTGGGTGAGTACGGTTCGCGCGGGGTCACTGAGTGTCCCTGCCTGATGGCAGGTAGGGGAAGGTCGAGCGACGATACGTACCGAAAATCAAGCGCAAAATTTGAAAATTATGCAAATTATGCACCTTGCAATTGCGTGACGTACTGGTACGTCGCTGGGACTGGCAAATGCGAAATGTTGCAATGTAACCATACGTCGACGGGACTGGGCGGGTTAAAAAATGGATTTATGTTGACACGAAGCTAATGTAATGAAAAATACATCATCACATGCTGCACTTACCATCTGAATTTTTAATGTTGTTTGTGGTGTTAAGAGGATTATTACACTTTTATTATAAATTCATATATGATATTTCTCTATTTTTATTCCTGATTTGACTGCTGGCCTTATAGCTCAAACATATTGTAACACACAAAGAGGCTTTCGGTTTTTAAAGACACTCAGAGCATCATTCTGGCCACTGACTACTTCAATTCAGTTCAACCCCTGGACTTACTGTTCTCAAGTGGCTTTTCCAGTTTCACTGATGAGGTAAAATAGTCCATATTCATTGGGTTCCGGCACAAGTTGTTGTAGAGGGCAATTATAGGACAGATACAGCTGCTAAAGCAGCATCTTCTAGGGGACCCCCTGGCAACCACCCACTTCCTTACACTATCCTTGAAGTCTGTGACTCGTACTTGTTGGCAAAGACAGTAGGATATTGTTGTCAATAATTAAGGAGATTTCTCTGAACGTGGTTGTGCTAAGTTTTCTCCTCTCCATTACTCCCTTATTAAAGGTAGCTGTTGTCCAATTTTATACAGGGCACTCACGGTTTACTCATGATTTCCTAATCTGTGGTGGGACCACTGAACTTTATTGTATGGAGGGGCTATATCTTTAGCGAGCGTGTGGCTTTGGCCGCCACATTGAAACACCTACACTCACCACTCCACACTGTTCACAGCTTGATATTTCTGGTTTGCTGTTGCTTAAATAGCCTGAACAATGGGCCTTGGCACGATATTTTAGCTGCGCAGTGGATCAGGGCACTATATTTTCCGAATTCATAAGCTGATTTCAAAAGGTGCTGGCATTGGGTGTAGTGCATAAACATCATCATTGCCGGTCTGGGCCCCTGGTGCCAGGCACACAAACTACGCTGTGCTTCCCATGAGAAAGCCTCTCCATGATAAAGCTCAGTGGGTGGGACCTGGCTTTACTGTGATGCTTGCCTGGTTCCCCTCTCTGTTTCACTTGGTGATCGAATGCCCCAGTCTAGGGGACTCTGCATTAAGGGCTCCGATATAGGCATAGGTGAGCAGATGGTGCTTGCTGTCTGTCTTCCATGCTTAGGAGAATAACTCAATCCACTAATCAATATGTGCACATCTTACTTCAATTGCAAATCACATGTATCATAATGAGAAGTTCTAAAAGTGCCCTAAGTACCAGGCATATAGGCTACCAGAACATGGTAGGAACATGCATTTTCTTAATCATTGACATATTATATATCACTTCATAGAGCAAATGGTGGCTATTGAAAGACTTGGTAGGGAGTGTGTGAAGTAGAACCAGAACTATATGGCTCAGGATCGTAAACTTGGTGCACCATGCTTGAGTGTATTTAGGGTCTAGGACATTCCAATCTATCACTATTCGTATTTTCAAATGAATACTGATGAGCTGCCATTGGCTCTTCGCAACATTATTTCACGATTATATCTCGATATTTTAAGACATACCCCTTGGTTCCCTTGCATTTGCTTGGAAGGTTTAAACACTCATGGAGAAGTTGTATGTTCATGTCTTCTTTTGTCCTTTAAGTTTTCTTTTGGTTGTTCCATTGATTGTCCTTTCCATCATTGTATGTGAATACTTCACAGGGTTAAAGTATCCCCCTCCACTTTGTGTACTTGGAACATGCTGCTTCCTGTTGTGATTCATATTGTTTTCATGCTCATGGTTCGTACGTCTGGTGATGTACCGGTATAGGGATTGGATGTAATCTGCTTTTCCTTATGTTTCGTTGGTAGGCTTCTTCACGTTTGTTCTGCTTTTGTATCGAAAGTATTGACAATCTTACCAGTCCTCCAGCATGTTTTCACTCCCCCACTTAGTACGATTTGTTGTCAATCCTGTAATTTTCTTTCAGTTCCGAAGTATTATGGTTGGTATGACACTCTGGTTGACTACTTTTCAGAATGCATAATTTCTCCTAATTGAACTATGTGGCCACCTAGTGGAATTGTGTTTGTGTTCTTGCCCACTGGCGTGTCAAAAAATTAAGTGGGCTGATTGCCGGATAAAGTTCCAGCCGTTTTTCTAGTTGTACGTCAGGACCCATCACCAGTTAAGGATCTTCAACAGTGATGACCATCGACAGGGCACTGTGGAAGGTTATAAGCTTTCCAGTATCCATAGGTACTGTACTAGGAGATTTCGAGTTATGTGTTGCTGTCATGACAGTAGGTGAGAAAAATAGTCTATCTCCACATTGGCAACGTTTAAATCATATTTGGCTTTTTCATTTCGGGGAACTCTGTTCCATGATACTGTTGACTGCTAGGTCCACTTAACTGTGACACACGTAGTGGCCAAATGTCTTGGACTTGGGGGTCTTGAGAGTTGTTTGTTTTTCAGGGTTTTGGTTACGGAGTGGGTCTTACTGCATATCGTCTGTACCGGGATGGAGTGGGGGGGGGGTTGTAGGGTGGTTGGGAGTACTTCAGCGTTCATGGAGGGACAGGTTTCCTTCACAACCTTCAATAGGCTTTATTGTTTTTGTATCAGTCTATTTTATTACATTTTATGGATTTCTTTGTCAGCCGTAGTCTTGTACTTATGTATTTACTTATATATCTACTTTATTATACGTATGCACGCGGCGTTCTTCTGGTTGAGGAGTGCCTGTGTCTGTTTGTCTGTCTTTATGGAAAAAAAAGATTGAAAAGTTTTGATCCATTTTAACTGAACGTCGAGGAAAGACTGGGGACATGCCAGGGGGCGAAACAAGTTGTTATGAAGATCAGTAAATTAAAAGTCAGGGTCACAAGGCTGAGTCAAAGTCTGACTGAACAAGGTCAGCTAACACAGTTTTTATCAGATTTAGAGCATGCTTTGAGGAATGGTTTTTGGTAAGGCAGGAACGAAGGGAGTGAAGATACACAACAATCGTCAGATGTTAAGGTCACAGGGTAAACTGCATCTTAATGAACGGGCGTCTTTTTGGTCTTTGAGGTCAGTTTTGACCATCTTGTGACAAGAAGCACAAGGGTCAGGCAGTAAGAGGCATGGTTATTCTACCTGTTCCAATGATATGCAGTACTGTACTAATAAGGTATGTTATTAGGATAAGTCTTCAGGGTATTCGATTCTTACATAAACAGCATCGATTAACAATTCTGAATTTCTTCCACTGGAGTAATTATGTGGGTACTTAAAAATTCAAACTTGATTTTAAGAGGAGTGCGTTGAAAGACTAGCTCACAAGGCAGTCAGATGTTTAACCCAAGCAGCGCTGGTGGACGCGGATGTTGGATTCTCTGAGTCCTTTTGGCATATTTATGTTAAAACATTATATTTACACTTATGTCTTCAGCAGCTTATGGATTTCAGTGTTGGTCGCCTAGGAGTGTTTTTGATATACTTTCATTTGTAACTGAGAGAGAGAGAGAGAGAGAGAGAGAGAGAGAGAGAGAGAGAACTTTAAGGCTATTGTGAACAACTAACCTTTCAAGTCTGTTTGGGAGAAACGTGTAAACGATAGGCGTCAAAAAAGTCTGACGACTCACCAACAATTCTTCCATCTGCAAAGTATCCATTATGTCAAAGTGTAGGTATATAATGCTATACAATTCATTTATAAGCTGTTTATACACAATTTCTTCCGTTATGATATGTGACTTCGTTCATGATGCAATGTGACTCCATTACAAAATGAGTGAAATGTAGCAAAACTTTTATCGTGAGCATTATCACATAAAATGTGGTTAATGTTGTCATTGCTCTATTAAATGGAGGGTTAGTACCAAATGTTTTCATTTTTCAATGATAAAAAAAGCAACAGTCATATTCAGACCCTGACAATGATGTCCCCTCAGTTTTTGACTGTCAGCAGTAGACTGTCTGGAGAAATCGAACTTGATATTTTTAATCCTTGCTTAAGCCCAGCTGCGAGACGCAAAAACTTCTGAGGATAATGAATCTTAACAAGTGGGAAAATATCACAGAGTGTGAATGTGGAAGGTAAAGCACCAAGAAATAGATCTAAGAAATCCATGAGGTTCTACTAAATGACCTCAGGCTCTGATTGTTGAACGGAGACAGTGCAAAGATTGTGTTGCATGAATAACCCCCATCAGAGGAACAGTGATAGCACTGACTACATTTTTCAAAACAAAATGAACGAACCTCTGCCCAGCTCCGAATGGGAAGATTTCGAAAATTGAAGTTGAGAATCGGACAAAGAGTAACCAGTAGGTTGTAGTTGATGTTGGGATGGATGATAGTGCTGCCCTTCACTGCTGTTCTCCAGTAAGGTTCCCAGGTCAGCATAGCAACGTTGATTGTGGCACCATGAAAACTGTTTAAAAATTGTATTGCCTATTTATATAAGTAGATCATAAAAAATTTATTTCTTTCGGTACATCCAGTCGCCTGATATAGTGCTGCCTACTTCTTCCTTCACCTTTATTATTCATTTCCTGTGTCTGCCCTCCTCCTTTCCTATTTATCCCATCTTCCCTGCCACTTTTTATTACTCTTCTTTCTTTTGAGGTTGCTTTATATTGAGTGTCAAGTCCATTGGTTTCCTGTAAGCCAGGAAACCATTTACAGTCCTGAGTGGTAACCATATAACCAACCCATATGTGTTTCCCTACATGTCAGCAAATGGGTTGGTGGAGGGTAGGTGGCCCTTCTCGTAAAGGGACTAACTCAGCGTCAAATGGCCATCCATTATGGCCAGGGGCGCTGAGAGAATTGAAATCTGCCGGGGAAGACTAATTTGGGGCCCTAACCCCGCAGTAGGTAAACATAGAGGTGGGGGGCATACGCTATATGTATATGTAACATTATTTTTTTATAATAACAGAACAGAGGAAGGAAAAACAAATTAATAAAAAAAATATCCATACACCAGAATACTGGTGTCCTTTGTTCATAAAATAACTGTGACAGTTAGACTTGAACAGCTGTAGGTTGAAGTCTGGAGGGAAACAACTCTGGGGAAGCGAGTTCCAAAGAGATGCAGTATGGAGATTGAAAGAATTCTGACAGGCAGAAGTTCCGCAATATGGCTGAGTGACATTCCAGTCATGAGCGCTACCAGATGTCCGTGTAACACGAGGGAAGGCATGGAAAGGTGGCACCATGGACGCAACTTCGTCTGAGCATTTGCCATAAAATATCTGTGAAATAATGCAAGAGAGGCAACATTCATTCTTACTTGTAGGGAAGGTAGTTTATTTGTAATGGCAGCATTGTTAATAATTCTAACAGCCTTGTTCTGAATTGTGTCTAATTGTTTTAATGCAACCTCTCCACATCCATTCCACAAGGGTGAGCAATATTCAAGCTGAGAGCACACATGACTCTTATAAATTACAGCTAACTGCTTGTCAGTGAAGAAGTTACAGACTCTGTACATTAGTCCAAGTTTCTTTGAGGCGGTTTTAGCAAGTGATCTAACATGAGAGGTCCAGCTGAGGGCATTGGTAAGTGAGACGCCGAGAATTTCAATACTTTTGGAGATGGGAATATTAGTAGTACTGAAGGTTCTATACGAATCTGGCAATATCTCACTATTAGTAAATTGTATGTATTTAGATTAACTAGCATTAAATGAGACAAGATTGTTTTGTCCCCATTGACTGATCGTAGATAGGTCTTGATTTATGGAGATGGCTGTACTGAGTTGAGAGGTAGAAATATTAGACTTTGTAAATGGGTGTCTGAGTGTGAATGAACTACTGTATGTACTATGAGTCATCTGCATATGAGTGGATGGGTTTGTGAGTGACAAACAGAGTTGGCGCCAGAACTGATCCCTGCGGCACGGTGGTGTTAATTGAGTGGAAATTGGAATTTACATCATTTACTTTTACTCTCATTTGCCTGTCACTGAGATATGAGGAAATCAAAGGAACAAAAGACATTAGGCCATAGCAAGAGAGTTTAGACAGCAGGGAACGGTGCCATACTCTGTCAAAAGCTTTAGAAATATCAAGGGCTACTGCATGAGTTTCTCCATGTAAGTCAATTGATTGATGGATGGTATGAGTTAGGAGACTAAGTATGTCAATGGTGGATCTTTCGTGGCGAAAACCATATTGTCCATCACTAAATACGTTGTTGGATTCAAGATGTTTAACAATATGCTTATTAATTAAAGTTTCAAATACCTTACCAAGAGATGTCACTGCTATTGATCTGTAATGAGAGGGGTCAGAGGAACTTCCTTTCTTCGAAACTGGGTGGATATTGGCTTCTTTCCATGAACTTGAGAATGAAGAAGTACGTATGCACAGTCTGAATAATTTAGCTAGAACAGAGGCAAGTTCAGGGGAACACTTTTTCAAAACAATTGGTGGAATTCCATCTGGGCCTGGAGCTTTGTTGGTAGGTAAATTGTCTAGGATGGATTTTACGTATCATGTCTAAATTTTAAATGGAACAATTTCGGGAGAGTCAAGTTCTAGTACTGGGACGTTCTGGCTGGCATCGTCTATGGTAGAATTTTTGGCACATGTGCTGGCAAAAATATCTGCTTTCGCACCTGGGTCATTTGTAATGCTGCCATCTGAAGATTTTACTGGGGGACTGGATGATGACTTGTTAAAGTTATTATTGAAAGAATTAAGAGTTGACCGAAATATTTTATTGTCATTAGGGTTGTTAAGTAGTTTTGATGATTCCTTTTGAAGAAAGTTTGATTTTGCTAGATTTATTACAGCTTTTGCATGATTTCCAGCAATTTAAATTGAGAGAGTGATTCAGATTTTTTTTTTTTTTTTAAAGTAAGAGTTATATGCTAATGACTTTTGGGCTGTTGCCCCGGCACAATTGCCATCAAACCAATTTGGGGAGTTCGAGCTTTTAGTGAACTGTTGACTGGTATGAATAAATCCATACCAGCTAGTATTAAGTCACAAATGTGGGACTGGGTAGAATTGGGATCACTAGAGATGAAAGACTGCCATGGAATGTCAGCAAGATAATTTCTAAATCCATCCCAGTCTGCCTTTTCAAACTGCCATTGGGTCATCCTGACTGGTTTAGAACGGGGAGGTGTGGGGGGGTTAACTAATGAGGCTTTGATGAGATTGTGGTCAGAGGATCCAAGTGGTGACAGTACCTCTATCCTGTATTGATCTGAATTATTTGTCAAGAACAAATCCAAGAGATGGGCATTATGGTCAGGATTATCAGGTATTCTAGTTGGTTGCTTTACCACCTAGGTGAGATTAAACGATTCTACAACTTAGAAATACATTCAGATGAACTGTTGACCAGAAATAGTTTCATCCACTAGAGTGATAAGACAGACACATGATATATGTGTAATTATTACAAAAAATACAACAAAAACAATAACCAAGCACTAAATTGATAATAATACAGGAAACGCAATGACCAAGCACTAAACAGATACCTAATATTGTAAGTAAAATCATAATGCAATACATAAAGATTACATACAGAACACTTATATGGTACATTCATTTTACAAACACTGGTGCTTTACTTGCTTTCCTCTTGGCAAAATTATGAAGCACAATATCAAGATCAGGTGATCTTGCAAGTTGAGACTCAATACTGAATCTAGCCAAGTCCATAAGTCGTGCTTGGGTCATTGTTGTTTATTCAGTCATTCTTTGTTTATTACAAAACACATACTTAAAAGTATTAAAGCTATTGTGCTCATTGTTTGGAATACAAAATATTAACCCAGCAAGCCTTTATTACAAGATTTATATTTCTATATTATTTGTAAACAGATAAGATAAAGCAATAACAAAAATTCATTGGATTCCTGTAATTTATTGTAATATTGATGACATTTTGACGTCACATTTCTTTGATCTTTCTAAAATGACATCAGTTAGTTTGAAAATTTTGTGACCCATGTATAGCTTGTGTATGCATTTGATTACTTTCATAACAAAAAGTACCTCAAGAATTCACTTAAATTATAAAAAAATGAATATTTGTGCAAATCACAATTTGAGAAAATAATATTACAAGAAGATAACACTTAAAAATGTGGACATCCATTGTGTTCAAAAGCTAAAACAACCAGTGTCTTCCGAGAATTCCCAGTTTGTTTACTAATAGCATGACACACAAAATGCATGTGCTCTTTGCCTCATTTACAAAATGTAAACAATGGCTGTCTACATTCAGGTCCATACAGCTCTAGAGGCTACAGTCATACTGGTAATAATGCATAAAAATAAAGAAAAGTAGACTGTAAAAACACAAAAATGGCGTACCCAAAACATTCATGTGATGTTCATGGACATGAAGAGCTACAGGTCCATATACAGCAATTGTAATGGCTGTCCTATCTCCCTTAGGTCATATGTATAGCCTATAGTCAATCTACCTCTCAAACCCGGCTTTTGGCTCAATTCGTCCCTATTATTGAAAAACTGTATACAATAGAGGTTTTCAATTTTTTTCCCCAGCATACTCATGGGCCACTCCCAAGACCCCATGGGCCTCAGGGCAATGCACTGGCTCATCCCCCCCTCTCGGTGGGCCTGCTTATTGCTTAAGGGATTATGGTGGCTGGCTATAGATAGATAGAATAGAATACAGTTTTCCAGTGGGCAAAACCATCTTTCATTATCACATTCATGACTAGACGTTTCGTTAAAGGTGAATAAGATCGTTTGGTAGGAGCAACTATTCACATGAAGGTGACATCATAATAGAAAAAGGGTTAATTGTTCACTTAAAAATACCAGTTTACAAAGCCTGAGCTGTATGTCTTGTTACTTCATGCATATTGCAAGTCTGTTCTTGCATTCAATAAATAGTGTGTGCTGTGCTGTTACTTTAGGATCCCAATGAAGTCATATATGATTCATGCATACCCAGTGGATTCTTCGTTTGATTATACCAAGATTCGCAACGTGTGACAGGCTATGTGATCCTTTTAACTCACCCTGTGCTGGCGACGTACTTGTACGTCGGCCCATATATGTGAAGACAGTGCCAGCGACTTACATGTACGTGGGCTATTTGATATATTTACCAAAATTCGAAAATCGAAATTAGGCGCCAAAAAATCTGCTGGGATATTCTTACACCTCTCTAGGCCTCACCCCCCAGGTATGAGTCATCACTGCATACCTAGGCCTGTGCAGGAGCCCGCCACATCAGTCTGATTATGACAGTGAGTGAATGAGGACCATGGTGCATCATGGCCTAGCCCAGCAAGAAATTGACTCTCTACTTGAGGTGCCCTTTGATGGGGAAAGTGATTCCTCATTAGATGACGATGTGGCTGACAGGGATTACATTCAGCCAGACTCAGATACTTGTGGGCACAGACTTTCAACCTTAGAAACATAGAATAAGAACTATTACGAACATTATACGGGCAATCCAAATCACTCGCTTGTCATAATGAGCCAGTGTACATAACTATACTTGGGAATACTTCCTGTATACCAACAAGAGTGTCTTTGGCTCAAATAGCATAGTTACTGATCAAGAAAATGCAGACCTTCTGCCTCCTCACACTCTGTGGTGGCAGCAGGCGGTGAAGTCTATGGGCATTACTCTGAGTTTTCAACTGCCTGCTCAGGGAGAATCAACCACAAAATCGACCTAAATGGCTTCTGTGAGTACTTTTATGGTTGTTCTCCATGTTTCTTTGTCATTTTTAACCTTTCCTAAAGTCGAAAATTGGCCGGCACCATGGCCCTATGAGGGTCCAAAGTCCGCCAGCACGTGGTGGGTTAAATATTCTGAAGGCATTAGTTTATAGGTCACAAACAAGAAGGAATCTCTTTTATTTTTATATATTGCCTCTGCACCAAACTGATCAGTTTCAATTACTTTGTCATGGAAGTGCTTCTTAGCTCATAAAAACGTCGACAAGCTACGTCGAAGGGTAACAGCAGAGTATAGCCCAGCAGGTGTGAATTTTCAAAGTTATCTCCAAAATCTCTCTCTCTCTCTCTCTCTCTCTCTCTCTCTCTCTCTCTCTCAGATTAAAAAAAAAATAAATTTGGTGCCAAGAATGGACAATACAGTAATTGGAATGGATGTCAGTTACTGGCTGTCTGCCTGGCAGTGATTTATTTGTAACGTCACAGGGTGATATCCACCTGGTCGGTCATAAGCTTCTTTCATCACTGTAACCTTGGAGTTAACCTTAGCGTGTCAGCCACCAACATGGGTGCACACATTCAGTTGGAAAGGATTCATTTGATACCTGAATGATCAGAATCGGTTCATAATTTTGGCCTGTCGAGCCTGAAAAATAAAGGAAATGATTAACAGATGGATGGTTGGGAGACTCTTATTCTGGACAAGTCGCCCAAAGCCTTTACGATAGCCTTTGGCTAATGACCAATAATTTAATCATAGGAGGCAAATGCTAACACAGAATAATCATGAAAACTATTGCACTCTACTTTCTTCACCTTTCTTGAAAATAAAAGTATCAAATATTGAACCAACCATATCACATGTTTTATTGGCCACATTACTTGAGGTATTTCTCCGGGAACGGTGTGAGAGAGGTGAGGTAGCGGAGGCCTCTGTCTGGGGTCCAGGATGCCAGCTTCACCACCTGGGCACCATCAGGACTGTATGGCAGGTGAACCAACAAGCTGCACCTGTCAAAGTCTCAGTAAATTGCCAGTTAGTTCAATAAGCCATGACATGAACATGATGTGCTACTGCTGGTAATTCATTTCGTCGTTCTCTTTCTCTTTTCTCTTAGCCACTGTCGGCCATGTATTCAATTTTATCATCAAAAACATTTTTTTTTTTTCAGAGACAAGTTTGAGCCTCCCTTGTGTGCTAACCGCATGGCAAATGTTGACATGATTTTCCTTCATAACGGTTACTGTTACTGTGCTTCTGGGCTCAACCTAGGGTCTGAGGAAGGATAGCCTAATGTCCCACAAAAACTATGTGGCGTTCCTGCTACAAATAACTTCTTGGCGTGTTAAAAATCACGCTCATAAGAGAGGTCACATACCACATGAGTTGACTCATATGGGGTAAGTCACCCATGACAGGCTAAAGAAAACTTACATACAAATAACTGTAATCATTTGAAATTTAAAGTCTGTATTTGGTGTAAACAAACAGAAAGTTAAAGAAATTTACCTCTAATATGTCCTGTCCCAAACATCAAAGAAACCTCTCCTCAGTGGCAGCTTTTAGCTAAATGTTGATGCTTTTGAGTGATGCCAATTGTGCTTAGGTTTCTCAATAATATTTACGATTATATAGATTATTTAAAAATACTGCGAGACTGTAACAACATTCAGCAGAAATGAACAGTGGACGAGAGAATTTTATGGATCATCATTTCCTTTTTAGCTTCAGAACCACAAACTGTACCACTACACCCATCTTTTGAATAAACAAAAATAACGTACTGAAGTACATTGAAACAGCTGTTATGTCCGCTTTTGAAAAACATTTATTTGGTCAGTCTACTTTATTTCAACCTTACCCTTTACTTTGCGAGGGAGGGTCGATGTTCAGTTCCATGGTGTTCATCATGGAGAAGGTCCAGTGAGAGGTGAGTAAAGCTTTAAAGTCCTCCTTGGGCAGACGGGTGACCACCAAAAGCTTTGATGACCACACCAGGAGGCGGTTGTTGAGAGAACTTTCAGCAAAAGCACTGAGAAAGACTGGGTCGACACTCACCACCACCATCATCACACACGAAGATATCCTCCGCATCTGTATGTAGTAACTTGTTAAAATGAGCTGAAATTCCTACTATTCATGTCTTGCTTTCGAGAGGTGTGTATTGTTCAAATGAAAGAGCAATACACAAAATTCAACACAGTTTTCTGTTATGTGGGTACATTTCTTGTATCTTCTCATTGCCTTCACTCAAGTAAATCATCTACTATACTGGACGATAACCATAAAACAACGATGGGATGCCTGGGGATTTACAGTAGGTGACAGAGGCACTCTAAAGCCCTGTCCACATTAGGGCTCATGTTATGGGCTCTATTGCATTTCATGCTGGTCAACTCAGGTTTTCGTACTGTGGAAATTCTGTGCCGCGCTCTTCTAGCATATCTGACTGAGGAGCATTTCATGGTGCCAGCATTCACTGTGATGCCTGCAGTGGCTGTCTGGCTTCCCTCTGAAACTACGTTGAGACAACCACTGCATTCACCACATCTTGTTTCCTATTCTTTTTCTTTTTGCTGCAGCAAATTGCTACAATGTTCAACATAAACAGTCTCTTGAACTGCGGCGGTGTTGGTATCCATCATCCTACACTCATCTAACTGGTGCACGCTGCCCACTGTTCTAGTAGGCTTCATTGTGGGCCAATCCCCCAGAGGCTGTTGAAGCAAAGAAGGAAGACAGCATGGGGGCCAAACCACTTCAGACCCCCCAACCCCTCACGTAGCGCAAGAACCTGGGAGTGGCTTCGGTCACCGAGGCAAGTACCACATCTCCCAACACAACACACACAACAACATTGTTCTTTCTACATCGAGAAATGACTCTCTGCCAGTCATTTCTCGAAGACTTCTTTTAGCCAGTGACATTGATAGCAATGACGGCCCATGAACAAATACATATGTCCTACATGTTCAAAACTCATCACTTCGAGTCGATAGACAAAGGGTTCAGTTCTGAGCAGTTCCTGCAAAAACTGGACCCATTTCACCTGCACAACACTTGCATCTTGAGAACATTACACAAACGTCTGGACTTGTTTCTTATGCTCCTTCCTGTCACCCCCTAACCCCCCTCCCACCAGCCCCTTTCTAACTTCCTCCACACCTGCTTCAGCCTAACCCACCAATCCTTTCTACACCATCCAGTCCCCCAACCTCTCCTATTCCACCCCTGTCTAACCTATCCCACCTTTTATCACAACCTCTCTTCTACTCCTTCTACCCCTTCTCTTCCACCCACACCCCTACCTTCCCTCCGTGCTGCAGCACCCAACAGACATCGTACACACAATATTAACATTGTTTTAATAAACATAGATGACATAAACACCAAAAAACAAGAACTCATACAATTCATCAAACAACAAAACATACACGTTGCCATCTTACAAGAAACAAACCTATACAGAACACACACACACACACACACACAAAAACACCTACATTTCTTAACTTCACCACCATCAGACAAGACCGGGCCAATGGCAGTGACTGTGAACTCATCACCCTGGTACACCAATCCATCAACTTCTCAGATACTAGTGTACACACAAAATCACTTCTCCCACTACATGACACCACAACAGAAATAGTCAATTAAAATACGCAGTGGCGACACATCACACAACAATTGCCAATACATATATCCCCCTCAGTCATCCCCCACAGAACCACACAGATAATCTCCTCCAATACACCACATCACTAACATACCCAACCTCATCCTGGGTGGTGATTTCAACGCCAAGGCATCGGCCTGGCATGTCAACAGCCCTGACATAGACAGAAGGCTGGTAATTCAATCCCAAGCAGATAATATTTTCATCTTCTACAACCTCCATCAGCATACCAGTATCCCACATCGACCCCTCTTCCTCTCATCATCCCAAGACATAACCTTTTTCTCCCCAAACCTCGCCCCCACGACATCCTGCATAATGGTTAAAACCCTTGGCTCTAACCACCTGATCATCAACACTACCAAAACCAGAATCCCTCCCTAACTAGTCACAGACATACATTCACTAATTATAAGAGAGCCAACTGGGAGTCTTTCACAACTGAAAGAGAAAAACAAGTTCAGATATTAAGCATTACACTCATCACAAACACCAACACCATTGCTGTGCACACTTTCAGTACACTTATTCAAAACGCATACAAAAGACACATCCCTAGAGACAACAGAAAGAGACACAATCCCAACTTCACACCAGAAATTCAAGGCCTCATCAGTGAACATGACACACTACAACACTCCCCAACACCCAATACACAGGAGACCATACAACAAATACAGGCACTCAACACTCATATATACACTATCAGAACAGCAAACTGTAAATTGGAATAATTATCTCCAAACTCTTGATCACAAAACAAACACCAGCAAACTCTACAAAACACTAAACAGCATCACACTCTCCAAAAGCAACACTACACAATCACACGCTGCCATCAAAACAACAGACACCACACCGTCATACATACAACAAGCAAACACACTTATCAATCACTTTTCACAAGTCAGTCATCGAAACCCCCATCGCGACAACCGATGTGTCATCCGACGCAAGAGACACTTCCCCATGGAGACAGACTTACCACCCTTCACTTACAACCAGATGAAGCACATCTTTAGCATCCTTAAGCACTCATCTGCCCGTGATCCAGACAACATAAGCAACATAAAGCTTAAACATCTTGGACCACAAGGCATGCAAGCACTCACCAACATATCAAATACAGCAACTCACACAACATAATATGCAACATCTGGAAGCATGGTACTACTGTATCATCACTATACCCAAACCCAACAAAGACCCCACGTTGCCTTCCACACACCGCCCCACCATACTCCTCTGCACCCCATCCAAAGTCAATGAACGACTAGTAGTACAATTAGTAGCATCTCACATCCCCCTAGCCCCATCACAACATGGTTTTAGGCCGCTACACTCCACAAGCACTCTTCCTAGAGACCTTACACAAAGAGTTTTTAATGGCGTCAGTTCAGCTAGGCAACCACACAGAACACTCCTAGTCACACTAGACACTAGCAAAGCTTTTGATGCCATCCCCTGCCATAACTTCACAAACAAAATATTCAGCACAAATATGCACAATAACACATAAAAGATGGCTGGCAAACTACTTAGCAGGCAGTTGTGCATATGCAGCATTTGGTGGTCAGTCAATGAACATCAGAAACTTCACAAACTGCGGCCCTGAAGGATCTGTTTTTTCCTCTACACTCATTAACATATACATGCACGACATACCCACACCCCCCACAGCACTGATACACATAATCTTCCTACGCAGTCGATATACATTAACACTTACATGCACACACCAAAATGCAAACACAGCAACACACATCTTCCAACCTTATCTTAAGACACTAAACGAATGGTTCATCACAAACAGACTCAATATAGCCCCAGCCAAATCTACAGTGACCCTTCTCATAAAGTGGATGGCAGAACATAGTTACATTTCACACCTCATCATAAACAACACCCCCTTACCACACACACACACACACACACACACACACACACACACACACACACACACACAAAATCCTTGGTGGAAAATGCTAAACATCAATGTCATTTAAATAACACATCACAAACATTAGAAATAAATTAACACCAAAGCTTAACACCCTAAGGTTACTTGCTCATACAACATTAGCACACTACAAAGAAACCACCAGAATGAAACCACCACCACACTTCAAGCCCTGCCTGGGCTTCTAACCTCACTAAAACACACTACACCATCCAGCAGACCATACAGAATAAGGCCCTAAAAATAATCACAAGCTGCACAAGTACAACACATACAGACCACCTACACAAAGAACCCAAAGCCCTCAAAGTCAAGGATCATCTGGACATGATAGGCAAACAAATTCTTGCTGCAGCCTCCACAAACCCACATCATCCACTACACTACATGGCAGCACATCCACATACACCAAGGAACATCAAAACAACATCCAGCACATGATATCATACACAAATACTGTCATCTTTCCCCCCTCAAGTGCCTCAAACCAGCTTCCAGAAGCACATTCATGCTCAGATCATTCGCTGCTCCATGCAGACCCTCAAAGACAGCACACAGCTGCATGCACGGCCTCCTGATATCAACGCTTCTGAATCCTACCTCCCTCGTGAGGACAGGGTCCACCTGGCCAAGGTGAGATGTGGGCAACATCCAGCCCTCTTGAGTTATCAGAAAAGGCTCTATGACTCTGTCGCTGATGGCTGTCCAGGATGCAACACAGCACACCATACCATTAAGCATACAAGTATATTGGAAGACTGCATTGCACACAATCGCCTACACCAACAACACAACATACACTCCTTGATAGCTCTGTGTGAAAGCCCGGTCTCGGCATGGCCTTCCACAGGGACTCATGGCTGTTCAGCCAGACTGTCTACGGAACAGCTACTAATAATACTACAGAGTTGGGCAGTATGACGCGCAATGGAGCGGCCTGCGTGACCCCTAATGTGGACGGGGCTTGCCACGATGTCTGGACTAAACAGCCAAAAGTCTGAGTGGCTTGAGACTGGATGATGGATGAAAGAATGAGGTATTCTGATCAGCCAATTGCAGATTTGGTGGTCAAGTGGCATTTGAGTACTGATTTCATGCTTGTAAAATTGTTCCACATACGGGACCAGGAAACATGTGTTTGAGTGTCGAACTCTTTCTTTCTTACTTTCACCTAAGTAGATTCCTCGACTGGTTGTAAAGACACAGCCTCTCATACCATTGTACAAGTGGTGAATGAGGTATTTATAGCATGTTACAGTTACAATGAACATCATTTTGTATCACAGCCAAACAATTATTATATATGTGAGTATGTCTTATGAAAACTGTTGTACGTGGGATAACCAGTAAGTCTTAAAAAGATAAATAAATAGCCTATGCCCAATGATGGACATGTAAAATAGTATTTCATATTGTTTCATTCAGCTCGAGTGGCATCGTCAAAGTTGACTAAATTGTTAAAGATTAGCTAAATTAATTACGGTTTCTTCCTTTGAACTGAAGGAATTAGTGTTTCCGTTTCCTCCAGCCAGATGGTCTTTCTTGATCTCAGTAGAATTGCTTTGGATTAGCCAGAAAGGTCTCCACAAAAAATTTTCTAGTCTCAACGACCCCAAGGTTCACCAGACAAGTAATCCGAGTAGAAAACAGTTATTTATAAGTCTACAATGAATGAATGATAGACTAGTGCAATTAATAGGTTGGACTTTGTGGTTAAAAGGGTGGATAGTTATTAATAGACTGGATAGTGAATAGTAGGCTGGATAGTGTGGGTATTTGGCTGCTTAATGTGGAATATACACTAGACTGTGAAAACAGGCTGGATATGGTAGATAATAGGGTGGATAATGGATAATAGTTTGAATAGTGTGGATAATAGGCTACTCAATAATGGGGGTTAGTATGGAAAGTACAATGGATACTGTCGATAACATGCTGTGGTGGACATTATGCTGTTTATATGCGAGTAAGGCTGAATTGCTTTGACAATAGGTTGGATGATGTAAATAATGTACTGGGTAATGCAGAGTACAGTGTCAATAGCCTACTGGATAATAGGATGGTTAGTGGATAATAACCTGCATAGCGTAGATAATGGATGGGTTATATAGGGTAATTGGATGACTAGTGCGGCCAATCGGTTGGGTCATTGATAATAGGCAGTATGGTTTACGTTATAAGCTATATAGTAAGGATAATAGGCTTATTAGTGTGAACCTAGACTAGTGTTGATAGTGGCTTGGATAGTGGGTTGAATAATTGGATGGATAGTGTGAATAAGAGGCTGGGCAGTTTGATTAACAGTCTGGGTTTTTAGTTAAAGTGAATAGTGTGAACAAGGTGAATAATGTGAACACACAACTGGATGGTATGGATATTAAGCTGAATAGTATGGATAATCAGCTGGGAATTAGATAATTACCTTTGTCATCCAGAACCAATGTTTAACCCGAGACGTCCCGTCGATGTATGGGTACGTTGCAACATTTTGCATTTGCCAGTCCCATCGACGTACTAGTACGTTTTTCAGTTGCAAGGTCCCTAATTTGCACAATTTTCAATTTTCGTGTGTGATTTTTCGTACGTATACACGGGACACCTTCCTCTATTCCTCTACAAGATGGCAAGCAGGGACAATGCCTTATACCGCATAACCTCCCCCCCCCCTCGCACACCATTGTCTCAGCAATTCATCTGTTACCAGTGACCTGGCCAATAAAGACATTCAGGGCCAGAGTGATTCCCCAATCGATGACAATGTGGAGGACAAAGTTTACATAGCATTAGAGGAAGAAACAGTCAGAAATAATGATCAGGTAATGTGGCAAAAGAAGGTCAGGAATGGTGATGAGTTAGTGAGTGAAACAATGCTTATAATGCCTATATTACTGTTTGAAAACCAATATACTCTCATACTACATATAAATTCGTACCAAATAAATAACTAAATACCGTTTAGGAGTGGTGTGGAATAGTTATCCTCCCATAGAACTCGTTTTCTTTGCAGTCAGCCTGATAGAAAACCCTGTAAGGTAAGGAGGTACTCCTACCTGTATCGAGTATTTTAAACCTCAGGTGAGTGATTTCTCTATGAATTTTCGATGTTTCTCACCAAAAGCGGAGGTTTTAGCAAAAAAAAAAAAAAAAATCCAAAAATGGTCGGGACTGGGGGGTGTCGGAGGTGCAAAATTGGTCGGGACGTGATGGGTTAAAGGTTGGTTAACACTAGACCCGTTAACACAGTAACAGGTAATTATTTACTGAACTCAGGTTATTTCTGATAACTTTACTTTGGCTACTGCCATATGAAATCTTCCGAGTTTTGAGGATGAAGAAACTACTGGAATTTATAATATTCATTCCTATAATGTTACTCAATTATGTAAATCGTTCCATAAAGTCACTGTAATACGCTGATATATATCCCTATTTCACAGTAGGAATTAGAAGTATTAAAGTGGATTGGTAACTGTTCAGTTGTAGTTTGTATTGGGAGATTGTGTGATGGAGCGAAAGCTACTTGGTTTTCATGCCACACAAAGGGAACCCAGCTGTACGTGATAAATGAATATTGTTCATGACATTATGTGTACATATTTGTATAAATCTACAAATAGAAACAAGGGATATAGCCTTAGAGGAGGTAAGAGAATCTGTAAAGGAACCTCAGAATTTCAAGGCCCTAGGAGAGGATGAAATATTTCCTGAAATGCTTAACCCACGCCGTCCCGGCGACGTGAATTAACGCGGCAACATTGCAAGGTCCCTAATTTGCACAATTTTCAATTTTTGGAAGTGATTTTTGGCACGTATACACGGGACACCTTCCTCTATTCCTCTACAAGATGCCAAGCAGGAACAATACCTTACACCGCATAACCTCTACCCCCCCCCTGCACGCCATTGTCTCGGCAATTCACCTGTTACCAGTGACCTGGCCAATAAAGACATTCAGGGCCAGAGTGATTCCCCAGTCGATGACAATGTGGGGGACAGTGTTTACATAGCATTAGAGGAAGAAACACTCAGAAATGATGATCAGGTAATGTGGGAAAAAAAAGGTCATGAATGGTGATGAGTTAGTGAGTGAAACAATGCTTATAATGCCTATATTACTGTTTGAAAACCAATATATTCTTGTACTACATATAAATTCGTATCAAGTAAATAAATAAATACTGTTTATGAGTGGATAAAATAGTTACCCTCCCATAGAACTCGTTTTCTTTGGTGCCAGCCTGTTAGAAAACCCAGTCAGGTAAGGAAGGGCTTGTACCTAAGTCGGGTATCTTAAACCTCAGGTGAGCGATTTCTCTATGAATTTTCGATGTTTCTCACCAAAAGTGGATGTTTGAGCCAAAAAAAAAGGTCCAAAAACGTCGGGATGGGGCGGGTTAACCCGCCCCATCCTGACATTTTCTGGGCAGTGGTACGCCCCAGTCCCGACATTTTTGGACTTTTTTTTTTTTTGGCTCAAACATCCGCTTTTGGTGAGAAACATCGAAAATTCATAGAGAAATCGCTCACCTGAGGTTTAGAATACTCCATCTGGGTACGAGTACCTCATTACCTGACTGGGTTTTCTAACAGGCTGGCACCAAAGAAAACGAGTTCTATGGGAGGGTAACTATTTTATCCACTCATAGACAGTATTTATTTATTTACTTGGTACGAATTTATATGTAGTACAAGAGTATATTGGTTTTCAAACAGTAATATAGGCATTATAAGCATTGTTTCACTCACTAACTCATCATCATTCATGACCTTTTTTTCCCACATTATCTGATCATTTCTGACTGTTTCATCCTCTAATGCTATGTAAACTTTGTCCTCCACATTGTCATCGATTGGGGAATCACTTTGACCCTAAGTGTCTTTATTGGCCAGGTCACTGGTAACAGGTGAATTGCCGAGACAATGGCATGCATGGGAGGGGGAGAGGTTATGCGGTGTAAGGCATTGTCCCTGCTTGGCATCTTGTAGAAGAATAGAGGAAGGTGTCCCGTGTATACGTGCCAAAAATCACTCACAAAATCACTTGTGAAAATTTAAAATTGTGCAAATTAGGAACCTTGCAATGTTGCCACGTTAATTCACGTCTCCGGGATATGAGTGCACATCATGTGAGGACGTGAATTCACGTCTCTGGGATGCGGCGGGTTAAGGTGGATATTGAGTTGATGAATGCTCTTTTAAATCTTTTAAATTGGCTTGGGATAATGGTGGAATTCCATAAGTGTAGAAAAGTGGAGTAAGTACAAAAACACCAAAAAAGGGAGATTTAAGTGTGTGTGTGTGTGTGAAAATTAGAGGGGGATAAGTTTGACCCCTGTAGTTGCAAAAGTCTTTTTCCAAAACGTAGTTGAACAGAATAGAGTCAGTAATCGAGGAAATTTAAACCCGCAGTGTCCTGTCGACATGAATTAACGTCCACACGTTTTGTCAGTGCCAATCCCATTGACATTCATAAACGCAAATCAATTCCAAGGTCCCTAAATTGCACAATTTTCAATTTTCGCGAGTGATCTTTGGTATGTATACACGGAACACCTTCCTCTACAAGATGCCAGGCAGGGACAATGCCTTACCCAGCACGACCTCCCCCCCCTGCACACCATTGTCTCAGCAAATTCACCTGTTACCAGTGATCTGGCCAGTAAACCCATGGCATGCCACAGTACGAAATTCAGGGTCAGAGTGATTCCCCAATCGATGACAATGTGGAGGACAAACTTAACATAGCATTAGAGGAAAAAACAGTCAGAAATGATGATCAGGTAATGTCACCAAAAAACGCCAGGTATGTTGATGTGTTTCATGAGTGAAACAATGCTTATATTGCCTATATTACTGTGTGAAAACCAATATTCTCTCATACTATATATAAATTCGTACCAAATAAATAAATAAATACCGTTTATGAGTAGTGTGGAATGGTTACACTCCTATAGAACTCGTTTTCTTTGGAGCCAGCCTGATAGAAAACACAGTAAGGTGAGGAGGTACTGCTACCTGTATCGAGTATTTTAAACCTCAAGTCAGCGATTTCTCTATAATTTTTCGATGTTTTTTACCAAAAATGGAGGTTTGGGCCAAAAAAAAAAATGTTTCCAAAAATGGTCGGGATTGGAGGAAGTCAGTGGTGGAAAACTCGTCGGGATGGGGGGGTTAAGAGAACAAGCAGGATTTAGAAAGGGTAGAGGTTGCATCAATCAGAATTTTATTATAAGGCATCTACAGTAATGCAAGAGCTAATGAGATAAAAATGCCACTTGGTATGTACTTTGTGGATTTTGCAAAGGCGTTTGATAGTTTTTCACATGGAACTATATTGAAAATTATGAGGTTCTATGGTATACTAGAAAAGTTTTTAAATATTATTAGAAGCCTGGATAAAGGTACTTTTTGTAAGGTAGTGGTGGGTGGTGTTTGAGCGATCCGTTTGAAGTTTGGAGGAGTTCTTTTGCCTTTGCTGCTTGTTTTGGTTATAGATTAGATTATGAGAAAGGTTTTAAGGGGACCAAGTGCAGGACTTAACAGGAAAGAAAAGAAGAGGCTGATGGATTTGGACTATGCTGATGATATAATACTGACCTGAGGAAGTATCTAAGAGATGCAGAGGTGCTTGATTGTATGATGGAGGAAGGAAAGTGGGATTTGTAATAAATTGTGGAAAGACTGAAATTATTAATATGAAGTTGAGAACCAAATCGATTATTTAATTGGGAATAATGTGGTGAAGAATGTAGAAAATTTTAAACACCTGGGAACGATTGTATCATGTAATGGATCATTAAACAATGAAGTAGAGGAGAGGATTAGACAGGCTTGGCGAGCTGTTGGAATGTTGAAATCTGTATGGAATAATAATATGGTTTCGGTAGACACTAAATTAAAAATATACAAGTCCATGTTAGACCAATTTTAATTTATAGGCATGAGTCCTGTTACAGTAAAGTTGCAACAGATCAGAAAGTATTTGGATTCGAGAATAAAATACTGAGAAGGATTCTTGGAGTAAAGATGCAGGACAGAGTTGCAAACGAATGAGTAAGGGATATTACAAGAGTGGAACCAGTTGATGAATACTGTATGTGAGACTGTCGCGCTGGAAAAGGCTAGGGCACATACATAGAAAAGCAGGCAGTTTAAAACAGGTTGTACCAGAGTGAACTGCTAGAGGAAGAAGAGGCAGAGGTAGGCCGAGGGAAACCTGGTTGAGGACAATGAAAAGAGAAACAGGGAAGGAGTGTTGGTGGGACCTGAAGGAGACGTCATGAGACAGATATTGGTGGAAAGAGTCCATCGAGGCATTATGGATCCCGGGGGTGCCATAGGACATGACTGATTGAATGATAATGTAGTTCACTTAAGGAAAGCTTCTTTGAAATGCCTGTATGAGTATATAAATAAGCTACACATTGTTAATACGTCATGAGCTAGGCAAAATTTGTTGCCATTACTCATAACAAGATATTTTGGGTTCATTAACTTTTTTCTCACTAAACCCTACATTATATATATATATATATATATATATATATATATATATATATATATATATATATATATATATATATATATATATACAGTATATATAAGGTACACATTAAGTGAGAATACTAAGAGTCACTACTGTCCCGTAAAGTTCCAGGCTCAAAACAAAAGAGTTAGGTAAAATTACAAGTTAAAGTTTAATGCTCAAACTAACAACAAAACATTCAGGACTCATAAGGATAATGTAATGGCAAAAAAAACAGGTTAAATATATGGATAACTGCAATACCCTCTATTAACACGAAATTAGCATGAGTAAATTTATCTAAGTCAGCCCTGTTAAAATGAGATACCAGATAATACTCAGTGAATGCCAGATATATTGTTACAAATACAAAATAATATTAATGATGACTGACGTAAAGAACCTTTACACAAATTACAAAAATTTCACTAGGCCCACAAATTAAACTTATGCTACACAGTACAAGAACAAAATGCAACAACACTCATACTCAAATTACACAGCTGCTAGATGGTTGGAGACTTCCTGAGAAACTCACAATAATAATAACTGTACAGGGGAGGACAGAGATGCGAGCAAAATGAGGAGTAGATCTAAATGACAATGATGCAGAGACTGAGCTCATTATATAGGGGCTGGCAGAGCTTGATACAACTTGTAAGAAGGACGCGCAAATGAAGCCATGGGGACAAAAAGCTGAAAATCCCGCTCTGAATAACAGAGAGAACGACTTACTCTACTATAACGGTAGAAGGGAGGAACTGAGGCAGAACACGCTCGTGATCAAACATGCAGCAACTGTGCGTTAAAATTACACAAAGGATGATGAAATCATAGGCTATGTAACACCTCCCCACAAAGAAAAAGAAATTTACAAAGGAAATTACTTATTACTGTAAAACAATCTGTACATGGCATTACAGAACATGCAAATGTCCTTCCCAGTGCTACAAAACATGAGACCTCCCCAGCACGTTCAGTCATAGGTACTTGCCAGTATCCCTTTAACAAATCAAACTTACTTATGTACCTAGCCTTTCCGATCTTGTCTATGCAATCTTCCACACGAGGGAGAGGGTAAGTGTCTGTTTTAGTTATCTGATTAACACGTCTGTAGTTAATGCAAAGCCGCTGTGACCCACCTGGCTTAGGGACCAGAGTGACAGGAGAACTCCACTCGCTCTGACAGGGCTCAATCATCATGTGGTCCAACAGGTAGCCAAGCTCCTTCTCGATGAGAGGAACTTTCACTGGGTTCACACGGTAAGGAGGCAATTTAATTGGCATTGTGTCTCCAACATCGACATCATGCATCAACACAGTGGTTCTTCCTGGAGTGGCACGGAACACTTGCGGGTACTCCTGCAGTAATGCCGAAAACTCCTGCCTTTCCTTGGGAGGTAAATGAGAAAGCTTAGTCTGGAGATCATTCATGATATCAGGATTCTTCCCCAAACTATCACTCAGGCTCATGCTGCATGGGAGAACTTCACTTGTAGACTCGGGTGGAACAGCTACAGTGCAGACTGGATTATTTTCGTCCCGCCTGTGATATAACTTTAGCATGTTGATGTGACATAGTTGCTTGCTCTTTCTACGATCTGGTATGGCGATGACATAGTTGACATCACTGAGTTTCTTCTCCACGAAATAAGGGCCACTAAACTTGGCTTCAAGAGGTTGCCCATGAACTGGTAGCAGAATCAAAACCTGATCTCCTGGCTGAAAGTGGCGTAACCTGGACTTCTTATCATACCAAGTCTTCATCTTCTCCTGAGCAGCTCCTAAATTCTCTCTCGCCAGCTGTAAAGCAGTGGACAGCCGTTCTTTGAACTTCATCAAATACTCCAGCAGGTTGACGTCATCTTCCTCCGACAGCCAGCATTCCTTGAGTAACTTAAGGGGTCCTCTTACTTCATGGCCAAACAGTAGTTCAAAAGGTGAGAAGCCCAGTGATTCATTTGGAGATTCTCTTGCGGCAAACACAACGAATGGAAGACCTTTATCCCAGTCTTTCTGATGTTCCAAACAGTATTTCTTGAGCATCGATTTGAGTGTTTGATGATATCTCTCCAACGCTCCTTGGGTCTGGGGATGGTAAGCTGAAGACGTGATCTGGGCGATGCCCAACTCTTTCAGAGACTGCTTGAAAACATTTGACATGAAATTACTTCCCCGGTCTGACTGTACCTCCTTGGGCAGACCAAAATTTGTGAAGAACCCTAGCATTTCCTTAACCACGTTCTTTGCTGAGATGATACTAAGTGGAATGGCTTCAGGATAACGAGTAGCCATATCAATCATGGTCAACACATAAGAAAATCCTGAAGAAGTCTTAGGAAGAGGGCCCACAATATCCACCAACACACGGGTGAAAGGCGCCTGAAAAGGAGGAATGGGAACTAGAGGTGCAACCTTTTCGGTCTGATTACACTTCCCCACAACTTCACAGGTGTGACAAGACTTACAATACCAGGAAACATCCCTGAAGATACCTGGCCAGTAGAAGTGTTTCAAAATGCGTGCCGCAGTCTTCCTAACTTCAAGGTGTCCTGCCAAACTGGAATCATGAGCCACTCTAATGATATCCTGCCTAGAAACACGAGGGATGACAACTTGATGTAAAACCTCCCATTCACAGTCGGCTGATGCTGTTGGGGGTCCCCACTTCCTCATAAGTACTCCTGACTTTACATAATAACAAGTAGAAGCACCGGCTGACTCTTCTTCACTGTAAGCAGAGTTAGCTAGACCTTTCAACTCAGGGTCAGCAACCTGCAACTCAACCAACTCTTGACGAGACAAATTATCAACACTGCGGGGTACTGCCTCATCTGGTGAGTGGTCCAAATTAGCAAGAAAAGTGTCAGCTAGGATAACATCATCATCATCATTATCCTCTAAATCACCAGTAACTTTAGACTTAGCCCTAGTGACAGCACATGCAGGGAACACATCAGGGACATCACAATCCTGGGACGCAGCCACTGGCTCACTAGACAACTGAGGAGCTGGACACACTTGACTTCCACCAATATCATTTCCAAGTAAGAAAGTTACACCTGACATTGGGAGTGTCTCAACCAACCCAACCATAACGGAATCATTAACAAAACCAGACTCTAAATTCACTCTGCACAGAGGGACAGAGAAGTAATTATTCCCTACACCTTGTAAGATTACAGTTTCATCAGAGGAATTAACATTAGAGCCTAGAACACTGGTCAGCATAAGGGATTGGCAAGCACCTGTGTCACGATATATTTTAACTGATTTCCTGTCATTACTGTCCAGAGGACTGACAAAACCATCAGACAGGAAATTAGCACATGAACTCTTGAGAGTGTCACCCACGTTACTGCTCAAAAAAGGAGCTCCATCATGAGAATTTAAGTTACCCCTCAAAGCAGGTTCAGTTAACTCAGTTAAAGAATTCTGGGAACTCTCAAGGGTGGACACTAGACCAATTGACTGAATATTTAAAGACTCCTTTTTGTTCACATCACGCTGTCTCCTGAAACATTTCTCCGTAGTATGACCAAGCTTACTACAATAAGTACATTTACTTTTCTGAAATCTAGAGGTGAAGCTGGTATTTACTTCCTGAGAAACATCTCCTTTATTCTCTTTCCTGTTACCTGTACTCTGAGTAGAGGCAACGTACTTACTCTCAGCTTTCTTTTTTTCTCTAGAATATCTCCCTGTGAGTGAGAACATATTCATCAGCTAAAACTGCAGCATCAGACAAATTATCTTTCCTTCTCTCATCAAGATATAGGCTTACATCTTTATAAATACTCCTTTTGAAGTCCTCCAGCAAAATCATCTGCTTAAATTTGTCAAAATCAGAATCCACATTCTTAGAATTTAACCACTGCTCTAACAAATCTTCTAAGATTTTTGCATACTCAACATGGGATTGCTTATCTTGCTTGTAAGTTGTCCTAAATTTTACTCTATAAGCTTCAGGAACAAGCTCATAGGCTTTAAGAATCAAGCTCTTAACTACATCATAATTATCAGGCTGATCCTGAGGCAAAGATGCATAAGTTACTTGAGCTTTACCGGTGAGAACAGTTTGAAGGAGTACTGACCAATACTTTTTGGGCCAATTAAAACCTGTAGCTACCCTCTCAAACAACTGAAAATACTTTAAATCAGATTCATTAAAAGGAGGGACAAGTTTAACATTTTTAGCCACATCAAAATCATCAGAGCTAGATGATCCAGTTCCACCTTGTTTCATGCGATACTCATGGTCTGCCTGAATACTGGCAAGTTCAACTTGTGCGTGTATCTGTGCCTCCTGAATACGTGCCTCCGCCTCCTTAGCACGAGACTCCTGCAGGGCTAGCTGTAACTTAGCAAATTCAATCTGCGTTTGCTCATTTGGAGGAGTTACATTAAACAAGCTTTCATTAATCATATCAACAATTTGATCTTTAGAATGATAAGAGCGAACAGCAATTCCCAATTGTTGAGCAACAAGCTTAAGTTCATTCTTTGTTCTGTTTTCTACATCACACATTGTTTGCACATTTGACAAAAAATCTTTGGCTTCATCAAGTGTAGTAATAGTAGACATCATGAATAAATCACAGTCACAAAATATCAAGCAATATCCTTATGATAATATCCTGAATATCCTGATAAGTGGTCGCCAAATTTATGTTACGGAACAGAGAAAGATAATGTACACATTAAGTGAGAATACTAAGAGTCACTACTGTCCCGTAAAGTTCCAGGTTCAAAACAAAAGAGTTAGGTAAAATTACAAGTTAAAGTTTAATGCTCAAACTAACAACAAAACATTCAGGACTCATAAGGATAATGTAATGGCAAAAAAAACAGGTTAAATATATGGATAACTGCAATACCCTCTATTAACACGAAATTAGCATGAGTAAATTTATCTAAGTCAGCCCTGTTAAAATGAGATACCAGATAATACTCAGTGAATGCCAGATATATTGTTACAAATACAAAATAATATTAATGATGACTGACGTAAAGAACCTTTACACAAATTACAAAAATTTCACTAGGCCCACAAATTAAACTTATGCTACACAGGACAAGAACAAAATGCAACAACACTCATACTGAAATTACACAGCTGCTAGATGGTTGGAGACTTCCTGAGAAACTCACAATAATAATAACTGTACAGGGGAGGACAGAGATGCGAGCAAAATGAGGAGTAGATCTAAGTGGCAATGATGCAGAGACTGAGCTCATTATATAGGGGCTGGCAGAGCTTGATACAACTTGTAAGAAGGACGCGCAAATGAAGCCATGGGGACAAAAAGCTGAAAATCCCGCTCTGAATAACAGAGAGAACGACTTACTCTACTATAACGGTAGAAGGGGGGAACTGAGGCAGAACACGCTCGTGATCAAACATGCAGCAACTGTGCGTTAAAATTACACAAAGGATGATGAAATCATAGGCTATGTAACAATATATATATATATATATATATATATATATATATATATATATATACTGTATAGATGTATAGATAGATAGATAGATTGAATTGTGTTTTGTCAGAAATATTTTCTCTAGAGGAACGGTGTCAGTCTGGTAGCTTATGTGTCAGTTACATCTACCACATTATCAATTACACCACGATTATCTGAAAGAAATTAAGGTTACACAATGCAGACCCCATAAATGACAGACATCTCATGTTCCAGATATATATAGAAATATTAGTAGTCCAGAAAGCTTGCTATCCAGTGTGATACAATATGCCGTGTTGGTGAACTGGGCTGGACAAATAATTCTTACGAAAAACCGACTACCAAGACACTGGACTCGAAGCCTCAGTAATGTAATACTCTTTAGTATAATTTCATTATCCCTGCCTGTCGTAAAAGGCGACTAAAAGGGTTGGCGGAGGGTTAGTGCCCCTCCCCGGAAAACAACTAACTAAAAAAACAAACAATAAGCCTCGGACAAGGACTGACCAAACGTTGACGACCAAGGACCGGACAAAGGACATTGCAATTGGAACTTGGAATGTAAGGGGAGCAAATGATGAGGTGAAAGAGAGAGAGATTGTCCAGGTGCTTGAGGATGCGAAAGTGGAAGTATGTGGAATAACTGAAACAAAATGGAGAGGAGAAAGTGTGAGAGAATGGGAGTATGGATGGGGTATATGTGCAGGAATAGGTGAGAATGAGAGGGCAAAGGAAGGAGTATGTATAGTTGTGAGTAAAAGATGGAAGAGGAACATAAGACAGTATGGGTCAGTTGGATCGAGGATTGTGTGGGTCAAGTTGAAAGTTGGAATACAAATGTGGGCGATTGTGTGTGTGTATGCGCCAACGCAAGATCGTGCTAGAAGAGTGAGAGAAGAGTTCTGGACAAATGTAGAAGTGTGCATGGAAAAGTTTGGAAGGAATGAGAGAGTTTTTTTGATTGGTGATATGAATGGTAAAGTTGGGAATGTGAAGGTGGATGGAATAGTTGGTGAGTGGGGTGTGCCTGCTGAGATAGATGAGAATGGGAGTGCGTTAGTGGACATTTGTGCTGGGAGGGGGTTGGTGATAGCCAATACCCTCTTCAGGCATAAAATGATCCACAGGTATACATGGCGAGTGATGAGAAGGGTGGGTGGTGAACTGAGTGAAAGGAAGGCAATGATTGATTATGTGTGTGTGGATGAAAGGATGCGAAGATGTATATTGGATGCAAGACTTTATAGAGGTTGGGGGAGTGGACTTTCTGACCACTACTTGGTGGTGGCCAGAATTAAAGTTCAAGTAAGATGGAGGAATAGAAGAAGGGAAGGACGAGAGGAAGGAATAGTTGCAAGGAGAGTGGAAAGGTTACAAGAGGATGAGAAAAAGGCAGAGTATAAGAGAGAAGTGGAGGAACGATTGGGCAAATATGAGTTGGAGCAGATGGGGGACGTGGAAGGTGTGTGTAGAATATTTACAGAAGAAATATGTGCACCATGTGATGTGGTGTGTGGAAGGAAGAGAAGACGGAGGGGGGTGCAAGGAACAGCGTGGTGGACTGAAGAAGTGAAACGGGCTGTGGCACAAAAGAAGAAAGCATACAATGAATGGATGAGAAATAGGGGCGTGGAAGAAGTTGAGAGGCGGAAGAGAGAGTTATATGTAGAAAGAAAGAGAGAGGTGAAAAGATTCGTAAGAGAGAGTAAGAAGAGAGTGGATGAGGAATTTGGAAGGAATTTGAGTGTAAAGTGGAGGGACTGTAAGAAAATGTTCTGGAAAGAGGTGAAAAGAGTAAGACAGGGTGGAAGTGAAGTTAGCAGGGGAGTGAAAGATAAAAATGGTAGATTACTAGTGGAGAAGGGAGAAAAAGTGAGCAGATGGAGAGAACACTTTAAGGAATTGTTGAACGTGGAGGATGGAAGTAATGTGAGTATAAGTGGCTGGGGAATGGCTGGGAGAAGGAGGGAGGTGAGAAGACAGGAAGAAATCAGTAGGATAGAAGTTGTGGAAGCAATGAAGAAAGTTAAATCAGGGAAAGCCCCAGGAATTGATGGAGTGTGTGGTGAAATGCTGAAGCACGAGGGAGAGATAGTAGTAGAATGGATGTGGAAGATGTGCAGATTGGCCTGGGAGGAAGGTAGAGTCCCGGAGGATTGGAAGTCAGGTATAATTATTCCCTTGTACAAAGGAAAAGGGGAAAAAGAAGTGTGTGGTAATCATAGGGGCATTTGTCTTCTTAGTATAATGGGAAAAGTGTATGGTAGGATACTTATTGACAGAGTTAGAGAAAGAACAGAGAAATTAGTTGGAGAAGAAGAGGGAGGCTTTAGGAAGGGAAGAGGTTGTGTAGATCAGATATTCATTCTCAGATCTTTAGTGGAAAAGTTTCTAGAGAAGGGAAAGAAGTTGTATGCGGCTTTCATGGATTTGGAGAAAGCATATGACAGGGTGGATAGACTAGGATTGTGGAAAGTGTTAGGAATATATGGAGTAGATGGGAAGTTGTTGAATGCTGTGAAGAGTATGTACGATGGTGAGAAGGCTGCAGTGCGTGTGGATGGTGAACTAAGTGAATTTTTCTCTTTGAAAGTTGGGTTGAAACTGGGATGTCATGTCTCCATGGTTGTTCAATCTGTACATGGATGGGATAATAAAAGAGGTACAAGGTAGGGTAGTGGA
This sequence comes from Coenobita brevimanus, assembly GCF_032717465.1. Classification (NCBI taxonomy): domain Eukaryota; kingdom Metazoa; phylum Arthropoda; class Malacostraca; order Decapoda; family Coenobitidae; genus Coenobita; species Coenobita brevimanus. The sequence continues at coordinate 32,561,353 of NC_136993.1, forward strand.
TGTTGGAGTGGCCCTGGTGAGAGAGGATAGTGTTTGAAAACTCCCTGTACTGTTGTTTGCAGATGATACTGTGTTGTTGATTGAAGATGAAGGGGAGCTGCAAGGCTTGGTGGATGAGTTTGAGAGAGTGTGTAAGAAACGGAATCTAAAGGTGAATGTAGGGAAGAGTAAAGTGATGGTCTTTGAGAGAGGTGAAGTCAGTGAATGTACAGCGAGGTTGGATGGTGAGGAATTGGAAAATGTGAGTACGTTTAAGTACTTGGGTAGTGTGATGAGTAAGGATGGAGGTTTGGAGGGTGAAGTGCTTGAAAGGGTACAGCAGGGTAGAAAGGTTGCTGGTTCTTTGAAAGCAGTGATAAGAAACAGGGAAGTGAGCATGGAAGTGAAAAAGTTACTACATGACAGTATTGTGATACCAACTCTAACGTACGGAAGTGAAGCTTGGACGTTGTTGGAAGGACACAAGTCAAGAGTGAGAGCCGTGGAAATGAGTTATTTAAGAGGAGCCTGTGGAGTCACATGGAGAGACAGGCTGACGAATGAGGATATAAAGGAGCGTTGTGGTGTTGATGTGGATGTGATAGGAAGCGTTATGAGGAACACACTGAGGTGGTTTGGCCATGTGGAGAGGATGGAGGGTGAAAGACTGACGAAGAGAGTGTATGTGAGTGAGGTGGAGGGGGAAAGAGGGAGGGGGAGGCCGAGGATGAGATGCAGGGATGGGGTGGAGAGGTATATGAGAGAGGGGGGTGTGAGTTGGGAGCAGGGGAGTGAAATGGCGGGGGACAGGGCGACTTGGAGGCGATTTGTTTGTGGCCACCCCAAACGGGATTGAGGCGTCTGGCAATAGATAGATAGATAGATAGATAGAGAATTTCATTACGAAGTGTGCTATTTTCCTACATAAATGTTAAGAACATGGATGGGTAGCTTTCTTAAAATTCATTTATAGCTGAGAATGACAGTTTCTTTGGTCATTCTGAGCAAAAAGTGTCATAAAGCAAGTGGTTCGAGTCTGAATTGGGGTGACGACCAGACAATGAACCGCCATCTAGTAGAGGTGTAAAGGAACTTGCGTCCCCCAGATTGAATGTATCAGGTTATTCTCTTAGGACTCTGTCGTGTTGGAATAGCCATAAATATGACATAGAGAGGCCGGACAGTAGACCGCACAGCTATCTGTAGTAAGATTTTGTGTGTGCCAGAAAGGTCTCATGTAAATGTTTAACCAACAATTTATTATGCGTCTCACAATACGACAGGGGTTTGTGTGTCTGTGAAAGTGTTCCTTTGTTTTGTTTTGTTTTTTTATGCAAAGAAGGAGGAACCAAAGGCTGAGCCTGTTAAACGTTCCTTCTAGGAAAAAAAAAATATAAAAGAGCCATATTCAAGATCCATTCATTTCGAAGTGCCTGGACACACTGCGTTTGAAAGACTGGAGATCATAGGAAGTAGGAAATACAGACAGAGGGAAACAGTTCCAGAGTTGACCTGTTGCATAAATGAAGGACTGGGAGTAACGGTTACCTCTTCCATTAGAGATTGGACAGAAAAGGGATGAGAGTTTGTTGCTAGGCGGATGTTAAGCGCCCGTCGTAGAGGTGGAGGGATGCTAGGAGACAGCTCAGAGTAGCAGTGACCATGGAAGTAGTGGCAGAAAAGAGATAAAGATGCAGTAGTGCGGCAAGGAGACAGAGGTTGAAGGGAGCGAGTAAGAGGAGGAGAGTTGATGAGACGAATAGCCTTTGACTCCACCCTATTGGGAAGAGCTGTATGTGGGGAGACTCCCCACACATGCGAGTTGTACTCTAAACAGCGACCAGTAAAACCTGTGTATAAAGTCAACAACTGTGCAGGGGTATAGAAGGCCCAGAGTCAGCTTAGCATGCCTAATCTCGTGGAAGCAGATTTTACAAGAGAAGCAATATGATCTTTCCAATGTCAGTCCCGAGTGAATGAAACCCCAAGCATGTTCAAGGATGATGCAGGATTGAGCTGGATATTATCAAACATTAGTGGGGACTCATGTGGAAGATTTTGATAGGTTGATAGGTTTAAAAACTGAGTCTTTGATGCATTAAAAACAACAAGATTATTTTTACCCCAGTCAGAGATATGAGCCAAGTCAGACATTAGGTGTGCCATAGCCTCATCCCTTGTTTGTTGAAGTAACTGCTGAGATGGATATTGCAGAAACAGAATGGAAAGGTTAAGGGTGGAATCATCAGTGTACAAGTGGAAAGGATTAGATGTACAGCTTAGAAGATCACTGATAAATAGAAGAAAGAGAGTTGGTGATAGGACAGAGCCCTAAGGAACACCACTGTTGACAGATCTAGAACAACGATGGCCGTCTACAACAGCTGCTATTGAACGACCAGAAAGGAAGCTATAGATAAGAACACAGATAGAAGGATAGAAGCCGTAAGAGGGCAGTTCGGAAATTAAAGATTTATGCCAGACTCGATCCAAAGCCTTTGTTATGCCAAGCGTAACGGCAAAGTTTTTGCCAAAGTTCGGTAAGGAGGATGACCAGGAGTCTGAAAGGTAAGTGAGAAGATGGCCAGTGGAGCGTCCGTGATGGAACCCATACTGACAATCAGAAAGAAGGTTGTGATAGGAAAGATACTTTAACTTTGTTCTGTTAAGAGCAGACTCGAAAACTATTGAGATATTTTTTGACCTTTTTTTTATTGGCTAAAAAGATTTTGATGTGAAAACAACGAATTTCACCATTAAATTGCTCACCGAAGCTCGAAAATTGATTTTATTGAGTCCTGCATCCTTGTATACAGGTATATCCGCTTTCTCACGCTCACCAAGTAGTTGAGAGAAAGCCGTTTTCTATGTAAGGTATACTGAGGTATATGTGCTGGGAAGGTATAGCAATGTTCAGTACACTTTTCTGATTACTTATTATTTCAACATCTATCACAATTTCCATGTCTTTCTCACTGTGAATGCATTATCTTACACTTACCTGAAGATAGGTACAACCTGACTTCATTATGTACAGTTCTGGCACTTACAAGAAGATATTTACAACTTGACTTCACTATATAGTCCTTACACTTTTAAGAAAACATTTACAACTTACATTTACGTGAAAATATTTACAAAATGCCTTCACTATGTACAGCACTGGGTGAGGCACACAGGCAGGGTGAGGCAGAGTGAGCGTGAGGGGGGGAACGAGTGAGTGTATGGCCTTGACAGCCCGAGGGATGGTAGAGGAACAGTTGTCATACATGCCTGTCAATTTTTATCTGTGAATCTAGAAAAATGCAGTCACAGTGATTTTTTTAAATTTTAAACCGTTTTATATTGGCACTTGCACTGGCCGCTGAATTATGTCAGACCATTTTAAAACAGCTCTGGCACATGGCGGGTTAAAGCAGTTGGACGATAGTTAGAGGGTTGGGAATGGTCACTCTTCTTTGGGACCAGCTGAATGAGAGCAAATTTCCAGGAAGAAGGAAAGTACAAGTTGACAGACAAAAGTGAAAGAGTTTACCTAGGCAGGGTGTAAGCACAGAAGCACAGTTCTTGAGGACAACAGGAAGAACTCCATTAGCCCCATATGCCTTGTTAGTATTGAGGCCAGTGATGGCAGAAAATACATCAGCTGAAGATATTTTAATGTCAGCCATGAGGAAGTCAGAGGGGGGGAACTGACGGAGGAGCAGCACAGGAATTGTCCAAGGTGGAATTGGAGGAGAAAGTCTGAGCAAAGAGATCTGCTTTACCAGTGGAAGAAATAGCTACAGAGCCATCAGAGTAGAAAAGAGGAAGGAAGGATGATGAGGTAAAGTTGGTACAAAGGTTTTTGGCAAGGTGCCAGAAGGAGCAGGAAGAATTTGGGTTGAAGAGTTGAGAGCATTTAGTACAGATTAAATTATTTTTAGCAGAGCGAAGAACAAACTTAGCACGATTCTGGAGAAGAACATAAAAAAGATGTGATTCAGGGCTGGGATGGCTCTAGTACCTTTTGTAGACCCTCTCCTTGTTGCAGAGAGCATTAGAGCAAGTGTGATTAAACCAAAGCTTTCTTGCATTAGTCAGAGGATATGAGATGGGAATGTATGCTTCCATGCTCGAGATAATAACCTCTATAATGTGCAAGGCACACTCAGAGGGAAAATCAAAAAAGTACTGCCTGAGGGCCTCCCAATCTGCAGCTCCAAAGTGCCACAGACGTTGTTTCTTTGGAGGGTCTGCTGGTCATACCGGAGCGATAGGACAGGTTAAGGTAAAAAGGTTGTGATCGGAGGAGCCCAGCGGAGAGGAAAGATTAACAGTGTAAGCAGAATGATTAGTTGTAAGGAAGAGGTCAAGTATGTTGGAGCTCTCTCCAAGGCTGTCAGCAATACGGGTAGGGTGCTGTACAAGCTGCTCTATGTCATTAAGAATAGAAAAGTTGTAGGCTTGTTCACCAGGTGGATCAGTGACTTGAGAGGAGAGCCAAAGGTGGTGGTGAACATTGAAATCTTCTCGAATGGAGATTTCAGAGTAAGGAGAAATGGACAGAATGTGTTCCATGGTAGAAGTAAGATAGTCGAAGAATTAGGAAATAATTAAACAGCGCAGATATATTTAGTCAGAGAATGATGGGAGAGCCGAAGCCTGAGAGTAGAGAATTCAGAAGAATCATGCTCAGGCGCATGAGAGCAAGATAGGTTGTTGTGTACATATACACAACATCCACCTTTGGCTTTGAAATGAGTGTAGAAAAAGTAGGAGGGTAGAGAAAAGGGTTTGCTGTCAGCTGCCTCAGACAGCTGAGTCTTGGCAAGAATGAGGTGAGGTTTAGAAGAGGAGAGGTGGTGTTCGACAGAGAGAAAGTTAGAGAAAAGGCCGTGAATGTTGGAGAAATGAAGAAGTAGGTCAGACAGTGGATCCAGGCAGCTCAAAGAGTCGTCACCAGGAGAGGGACGGATGGTGGGGGCATTTATGCCCCCCCCCCCGAGACTCCGAGGCATTGTATGGGTGTATCATTTTCGTTTTTTTATAATTTTGAAAAGGAAGCATAGTGTGTACTCATGTAGATTGGTGTTGACAGTTAGAGAAACTTGTACTGGAGAGCATGCTGTCCTACTTTCTGTGTTACTGAAACACTGAAAACGTTCACCAAAAGGGGATGGTCAGGAACTAGTCTTGAGAGCTGATGAAATGGGAGCTCCAACTCTGAATGTCATCAGTTTTCCATCCACCTTGGGAGTACTGCTCTGCTCGACTGGTGCTACATTCTACTCCTCAAATTATTACGCGATCAGTATGATCCTAAATTTTTCCACATATCCTGGTAAGGCAGAGTATTTTTTTTTTTGTACCAGAAGTGTGTTCAATTACAAATGTGTATGCTTCTACAGACCCTTTCTAAAGATACTTCGTTAGAATGGGATGTCACATTACAGGTGTTAATTTCAAATGTATTCTTCCCCACCTACGACGGACTATGCATGGTGTGCGGTCATTTATGAAAGGTCAGGGGTCTGCAAGGGTACGGCCTTCCTGTTAGTGCTGAAAGTTCCTAGCAGGCAGAGTCCTTGTTGTCATCAGCCATTCATCATTAGATATTGTTTTACACACTTCTGCCCAGTGTAATTGCTGATCTCTTACACTGTGAGGGACACCCAGTTCATCATACGGCATATTGAAGATTAGCATACCTGGCGAGCTTGGCCAACCACCCGAGAGAGCTGTGCTTGCGTCTCGTTAGTGTCCTGGCCATCCTCAGCAACCTCGAACACACCAATGCCCCAGGCTGATCGCAGCTCATCCATCTAGGATGTAAAATATGTAACTCTGTTCACATACAAACTATATCTGCGCTGTCTACAACCTACCATGATAAAAACTGCGAATGAATATTATCATTGTTAAACTCCTTGTATTATCATAGTCATTTCCAATAATTTTTCCATAGGCAGAGAGCTTTACTGTAAAGGTTTCCAAATGGCATGTCGTTACTGTAAATGCACTAAGGTACAGAATATATATCCTCCACAGTTCAAGGGAGAAGAAATTTGCCATCGCGTGTGTGTGTGTGGGTGGGTGGGTGGATTGGTGGGTGTGCTTTAACATATTATTTCAAGCGGTTTCTATCCTGTTTTGACTAAGCTTGCTGAAAGGGTTGAGGGTTATTTAAGTAAACATTTTCAAAAAGAATAATATTGTAGATGAAAAAGTCAAGGTCAGTGGTGAACGTCAGCATTTTTTGATCAGATTAAGACCAAGCTCTTTTTCGTTTTTTTTTTTTTTTTATGGTTCAGGGTTAGGCTTGTTTAAAGGGATTCAAATATCAAAACAGTCAGATTAAGGTCTGAGTAACTGGGAATGATTAAAAGCCAAGGTCACAAGGAAAGTTCAAGTTAAGCAGTTTTATCTGATTTTCAAACAAACATAAAGGTTTACCCAGAAAAAAAAAAATCAGATTTGAAAGCAGTCAAAGACCAAGGCCACATGATAAGGTCAAATTCTGGCCCATGGATCTGTATGTTAACCAGATAATTGAAACGGTTTAGCTGTGACTTGCATGAAACGTGATGAATGGGTTGAGGATGGCCCAGAGGAGTGACTTTTTCCTTTTGGGTGGGAAAATAGTTAAACTTCATGGTCCCATGTGAAGGTTAACTTATACGGGTTTTATTCAATGTCTACTAAACTTTGTGAAAGACTTCGGAATTAGACAGGGGTAGAGTCGATTTATAGAACAATTACTCGAAAGTTATGGTCACAGAGATGGGTTGAAAATGACAGTCACTGGGAAATTCATGTCAGGAAGTTTTGATCTGATCTGAACCAAAGACGATGAGACGGCTGGAGGTTAGGCGAGAATGAAATTATAAGATTTTGAAAGTAATCTGTCGAAGGTCAAGTTCACAGGACAAAGTCAAATATTCAGTCCATAGACCAGTTGGTAGGTGGAGATGTTCTCTCTCTTCGTGCTGCAACACTGTTTTTGGAATAGCCTTGGTCACAATTTACCATAATTTTCATTTACTTTCCGTCATTCATATTAACCTTGAATATGGTGGCATGTGACGTAGAGCCATCAGACAGAAGGATGGCGTAGCACTTGTCTTGCAACAATGTCGAAATAACTGAACCAACCATCTGCATCGAGTCAGCCATCACGTCCCCTAAATCTGCAAGCAAAATTCATACAAAAAGCCTGCTTTGACGCACTTTTGGCTGAATATAAGTTTATCTTTCTAGCAGGAATACTCGTATAATAATCGATTTGTCCTAACTCTAAAAGGATTAAGCGTAAAACAACAATCACTTGATCCTGGTGAGCACTGGATGGTTTTCAAACCTGGAAGGACCCTACTTGGTTGAGGGAAAGCAATATCATACTTCATATGTTCGAGAGCTCTGTTAATCTGAAGAAATATAATCATATTGAGATACCACGAGAAATATTAATAAAAGACATTCATTACTGAAAAATTAATAAAAATGATGTACTGTATTAAAGATGTTCTGTTTATATATATATATATATATATATATATATATATATATATCTATATATATATATATATATATATATATATATATATATATATATATATAAAGTGGTTTAAAGAAAGCTTGAAGTAGTGTGTGTGCGTGCGTGCGTGCGTGTGTGTGTGTGTGTGTGTGTGTGTGTGTGTGTGTGTGTGTGTGTTGGGGGAGAGGGAGGCGTGTAATGCAATGATTTACCTGAGGCAGGCCAAATAGTTGAGGTTTCAGCACCAGAGCTAGACACCACCACCACAACTAACAGGACGGCTCGCGTGGAGTCCTTCGTTTTCATCATACGATGACTGCTGTCTGTAAAACAGCGTCAGAATTACATTTTATAATGGTGAAATACTTTCTGGATTACGTTGCTAGAGATGGAAAATGCTGAACACATATGGAGAATATTCACTATTAAACAAAGGGCGCTCAAAGAGTGCAACATTCACGCCCATCAACTTGTCTAAAGGTAGATTATTTTTACTTTTCTCTGTTACCAAATGCTGAAATATTGTTCACAAAGTCGAATTACTTCATTATTGTGTAACCTACAGTTCGTACAACAGCTTTGGTTCAGATGAGTTCGAAGTTGTCTGAGTTGACTTTGCCTGGTGATCTCGCCATTTGACCTTTCCGTTTGATCTTGGTCTTTAACTGTTCTCGAAATCGAACCTTATTATCCTTGTTTAAACAAGAATTTTTCCACAAAGTTCAGGCTGCGCTGGAAATTTTTTTTTTTTTTTTTCTCTCATAATCTTGCTCTAGCCTTTGCTTCTGGGTGATTTATATCTATCTATCTATCAGTCTATCTATCTATCTATCTATCTATATAGATATAGATATAGATGATATAAATATAGATTTATATATAATATTATATGACATTTTTGTTGTGGCATCAGAGACTGCACGCGAAAGAGAGAGAGGGGGAGGGAGCTTCCAGTCTCCTCCACACAGTCGTTTTACACAAAATTTTGCACACACCTCCGGATACACCAAAAAACTTTACATGCAAAAATTTGTTAAACATAATCACTTTGAGTTTTTTTTTTTTTTTTTTATGCCGTCTTCAACACACGACCGCCGCCCACCATCGACAGGACTGACATGTCCACGGCGACCAACGGCCGCGCCGCTAAGGGCTAACAACGCCCAACTACGGCCATCTCAAACAGGCCTGCTTAGTGAGGGGATGAGGAAGCTTTACATCGTCTGTTGTGAACCTACCTCCCTCGGCCCAATTTAACATTAGTACAAGAGAAATGGTGGTGGGGTCACGTTCGTGCCTGTATTCAAAGCTTTTTTTAGGTATACCGTATATCACCTAGTCTTCGTGTGTACAGCAAACACTGTGCTAAACAAACAGTGTCCGTGTGCCCCTGTGTATAGGTAACTACAAATCGAGGTCCTCCAAAGTCCAGAGTGTGAAAAAAAATCTTCTCAGTGGTTAAACGCCATTGAGCGGGAAGGGTATTTACTTCCTCAGTACGGCAGGGTAATTACCATGAATTACTTTGTGTTTCTCATAAGAAATTAAACAGTAATAGCGAGCACATAAGGTATCATATACTTGTTCGACCTGAAATGTAGAAATAGAGAACGTGACATACTGGCGGCAATGAGTGTTTCCCGAGACGATATGCCGAGATGGAGGGTGGCACTGGCGGATTTAGGGGGTGCCATTGGGGCCATGGCCCCCCCAGGAAGTATGTCGGTGCCCCTCTGTAGTTCCTACCAGTTGTTTGCTGCGCCTCTTGTTCCTTTCAACTCCTAGGGCCATAGGCAGGAAGAGGAGTCAGGCACCTCACCCTTACCCAGACATATAGATGCCGCACACAAGAAAAATTTTTAATACATGCGTATGTGTGTCGGTGGAAATGGGGACGTTAGCGAACGTTTCCTATAGGAAAACTTTCACCGTATGTCTAGCCTAACCTTCCAAAAGTTACTCATAAGAATTAGATACATGTGTACCAAGTAGTGAAAATTTAAATAAGCTTGCTACTTGCTGGCGCCACTTTCTTGCTTGCCCCCTCCCTCCCAGAACAGCCGTCTATGGCACCACTTTCTTGCTTGCCCCCTCCCTCTCAGAACAGCCGTCTATGGCACCACTTTCTTGCTTGGCCCCTCCCTCCCAGAATAGCCATCTATGGCACCACTTTCTTGCTTGCCCCCTCCCTCCCAGAACAGCCGTCTATGGCACCACTTTCTTGCTTCCTCCCACCCAGAATAGCCGTCTATGGCACCACTTTCTTGCTTGCCCCCTCCCTCCCAGAATAGCCGTCTATGGCACCACTTTCTTGCTTGGCCCCTCCCAGAATAGCCGTCTATGGCACCACTTTCTTGCTTGCCCCCTCCCAGAATAGCCGTCTATGGCACCACTTTCTTGCTTGGCCCCTCCCAGAACAGCCGTTTATGGCACCACTTTCTTGCTTGGCCCCTCCCAGAACAGCCGTCTATGGCACCACTTTCTTGCTTGCCCCCTCCCTCCCAGAACAGCCGTCAATGGCACCACTTTCTTGCTTGGCCCCTCCCAGAATAGCCGTCTAGATCCGCCTATGGAGGGTGGTCGGGCACGGAAGTGAATATATTTTTTGAGTGGCATACCAACTAAGAATTAATTGCTTTGCCACTGATATTCCCTCATTATCGGGTGAATTACTATAACAGCTTTATTTCTGCAATGGAGATCAAAAAATATTATTATTATTAATATTATTGTAGAAGTAGCAGTGGTAGTAGTAGTAGTAGTAGTAGTAGTAGTAGTAGTAGTAGTAATAATGATGATAACAATAACAATAACGATAATAATAATAATAATAATAATAATCTATCTATCTATCTATTGCCAGACGCCACAATCCCGTAAGGAGTGGCCATTTGACTTTGAGTTATTTGTTTTATGGGGAGGGGCACTAATCCTCCACCAACTCACTTGTTGACATGTAGGGAGCACGTATGGTTTGGTATATATATATATATATATATATATATATATATATATATATATATATATATATATATATATATATATATATATATATATATATATATTGTTACGGAACAGAGAGAGATAATGAACACTTCAAGTGAGAATACTAAAATCACTACTGTCCCGCAAAGTTCCAGGTTCAAAACAAAAGACTTAGGTAAAATTACAAGTTAAAGTTTAATGCTCAAACTAACACCTAAACATTCAGGACACATAAGGATAATGTAATGGCAAAACAGGTTACATATATGTTTAACTACAATAGCCTCTATTAACACGAATTTAGCAAGAGCAAATTTATCTATGTCAGCCCTGATAAAATGAGAAAACCAGATAATGCTCAGTTAAAGCAAGATATAATATTATTACAGATACAAAATATTACTAAAACTGGCTAACAGTAAAAACCCTATCAGGCTTACGAATTAACACCTTATGCTATACAGTACAAGAAAAATGGTAATAACACTTATGCTCAAATTATACAGCAGCTAGATGGTTGGAGACTTCCTGAGCACTCACAAAAATAATAATATACCGTACAGGGGAGGACAGAGATGTGAACAGAATGAGTAGATCCAAGTGGCAACTAATGCAGAGACTGAGCGCATTATATAGGGGGCCGGCAGAGCTTGATTCAACTTGTAAGAAGGACGCGCAAATGAAGGCATAGAGGACGAAGAGTTGACACTCCTGCTCTGAACAACAGAAAGAACGATTTACTCTACTATAAGGGGGAGAAGGGGGGAGTGAAGTAGAACACGCAAGCCTGGTCACTATGGAAGCCACGTGGCGAATCGTGATCAAACATGCAGCATACTGTACATTAGAATTATACAAAGGATGATGAAATCATAGGCTATGTAACACCTCCTCACAAAGAAAAAGAAATTTACAAAGGGAATTTTTTATTACTCTAAAACAATCTGTCTAAAGTCTAGATAAGCAATCTACAATAATATTTTCCTTCCCCTTGACATGTTGTATGTCTAATGAATACTCCTGAAGAAGTAGACTCCATCTTGTCAATCTCTGATTTTTATCTTTAAACTTACTAAGGAATTTCAGTGGGTTATGACCGGTATAAATGACTATGGGGTCAAAACCAGAACACAAATAAAATGAAAAATGCTGTAAACCCAAAATCAAGGCCAAAAGCTCTTTCTCAATAGTTGAGTAGTTCTTTTGAGGTGGAGTGAACTTCTTACTGTAATAAGATACAGGGTGTTCAATACCCTGATCATCCTCTTGCAGCAAAACAGCCCCAGCTTCTGTATCACTTGCATCAACAGACATCTTAAAAGGCTTAGCAAAATTTGGAGTAGCGAACACTGGCTGACTTAATAGGATAGCTTTAAGTTTACTGAAAGAGGATTCACAGTTATCGGTCCAGACAAATTTAACTCCCTTTTTCAGTAGGTTTGTAAGTGGTGATACAAGAATTGAAAAGTTAAGAACAAATCTCCTGTAATAACCTACCATTCCCAAAAATCTTTGTAGCTCTTTCCTACTTTTAGGTCTGGGAAGATCACTTATAACCTGAACCTTAGCTCCTGACGGTGCAACGTGTCCATCACCAATTACGTACCCAAGGTACTGAACTTTAGCTTGACCAAACTCACACTTTAATAAATTAGCTACAAGATTAGCCTGAACCAAATGCTCAAGAAATTTACTGACATGGCATAGGTGATCTTTCCAGTTGTCACTGAAGATTAATACATCGTCAATATAAACAACACATCCTGCCAAACCCTCTGTTACAACATTCATGAGCTTCTGAAAAGTGGCTGGTGCATTCTTCATACCATATGGCATTACAGAACATGCAAAAGTCTTTCCTAGTGTTACAAAACATGAGATCTCCCTAGCACGTTCAGTCATAGGTACTTGCCAGTATCCCTTTAACAAATCAAACTTACTTATGTACCTAGCCTTTCCGATCTTGTCTATGCAATCTTCCACGCAAGGGAGAGGGTAAGTGTCTGTTTTGGTTATCTGATTAACACGTCTGTAGTCGATGCAAAGTCGCTGTGACCCACCTGGCTTAGGGACTAGAGTGACAGGAGAACTCCCCTCACTCTGACAGGGCTCAATCATCTTGTGGTCCAACAGGTAGCCAAGCTCCCTTCTGGATGAGAGGAACTTTCACTGGGTTCACACGGTAAGGAGGCAGTTTAATTGGCTTTGCATCTCCAACATCGACATCATGCATCAACACAGTGGTTCTTCCTGGAGTGTCACGGAACACTTGCGGGTACTCCTGCAGTAATGCCAAAAACTCCTGCCTTTCCTCGTGAGCTAGATGAGAAAGCTTAATCTGGAGATCATTCATGATATGAGGATTCTTCCCCAAACTATCACTCAGGCTCATACTGCATGGGAGAGCTTCACTTGCAGACTTGGGTGGAACAGCTACAGTGCAGACTGGGTTATTTCCGTCCCGCCTGTGATATAACTTTAGCATGTTGATGTGACAAAGTTGCTTGTTCTTTCTACGATCTGGTGTGGCGATGACATAGTTGACATCACTGAGTTTCTTCTCCATGAAATAAGGACTACTAAACTTGGCTTGAAGAAGTTGCCCATGCACCGGTAGCAGAATCAAAACCTAATCTCCTGGCTGAAAGTGGCGTAACCTGGACTTCTTATCATACCAAGTCTTCATCTTCTCCTGAGCAGCTCCTAAATTCTCTCTCGCCAGCTGTAAAGCAGTGGACAGCCGTTCTTTGAACTTCATCACATACTCCAGCAGGTTGACGTCATCTTCCTCCGACAGCCAGCATTCCTTGAGTAGCTTAAGGGGTCCTCTTATTTCATGGCCAAACAGTAGTTCAAAGGGTGAGAAGCCCAGTGATTCATTTGGAGATTCTCTTGCGGCAAATACAACGAATGGAAGACCTTTATCCCAGTCTTTCTGGTGTTCCAAACAGTATTTCCTGAGCATCGATTTGAGTGTTTGATGATATCTCTCCAACGCTCCTTGGGTCTGGGGATGGTAAGCTGAAGACGTGATCTGGGTGATGCCCAACTCTTTCAGAGACTGCTTGAAAACATTTGACATGAAATTTCTTCCCCGGTCTGACTGTACCTCCTTGGGCAGACCAAACTTGGTGAAGAACCCTAGCATTTCCTTAACCACGTTCTTTGCTGAGATATTTCTAAGTGGAATGGCTTCAGGATAACGAGTAGCCATATCAATCAGGGTTAACACATAAGAAAATCCTGAAGAAGTCTTAGGAAGAGGGCCCACAATATCCACCAACACACGGGTGAATGGCGCCTCAAAAGGAGGAATGGGAACTAGAGGTGCAACCTTTTCGGTCTGATTTCACTTCCCCACAACTTGACAGGTGTGAAAAGACTTACAATACCAGGAAACATCTCTGAAGATACCTGACCAGTAAAAGTGTTTCAAAATGCGTGCCACAGTCTTCCTCACTCCAAGGTGTCCTGCCAAACTGGAATCATGAGCCACTCTAATGATATCCTGCCTACAAACACGAGGGATGACAACTTGATGTACAACCTCCCATTCACAGTCGGCTGATGCTGTTGGGGGTCTCCACTTTCTCATAAGTACTCCTGACTTTATATAATAACAAGTAGAAGCACCAGCTGACTCTTCCTCACTGCAAGCAGAGTTAGCTAGACCTTTCAACTCAGGGTCAGCAACCTGCAACTCAACCAACTCTTGACGAGACAAATTATCAACACTACGGGGTACTGCCTCATCTAGTGAGTGGTCCAAATTAGCAAGAAAAGTGTCAGCTTGGATAACATCATTATCCTCTAAGTCACCAGTGACAGCACATGCAGAGAACACATCAGGGATATCACAATCCTGGGTCACAGTCACTGGTTCACTAGACAACTGAGGAGCTGGACACACTTGACTTCCGCCAATATCATTTCCAAGTAAGAAAGTTACACCTGACATTGGGAGTGTCTCAACCAACCCAACCATAACGGAACCATTAACAAAACCGGACACTAAATTCACTCTGCACAGAGGGACAGAGAAGTAATTATTCTCTACACCTTGTAAGATTACAGTTTCATCAGAGGAATTAACATTAGAGCCTAGAACACTGGTCAGCATAAGGGATTGTCAAGCACCTGTATCACGATATATTTTAACTGATTTCCTGTCATTACTGTCCAGAGGACTGACAAAACCATCAGACAGGAAATTAGCACATGAACTCTTGAGAGTGTCACCCACGTTACTGCACAAAAGAGAAGCTTCATCATGAGAATTTAATTTACACCTCAAAGCAGGTTCAGTTAACTCGGTTAAAGAATTCTGGGAACTCTCAAGGGTGGACACTAGACCAATTGACTGAATATTTAAAGACTCCTTTTTGTTCACATCACGCTGTCTCCTGAAACATTTGTCCGTAGTATGACCAAGCTTACTATAATAAGTACATTTACTTTTCTGAAATCTAGAGGTGGAGCTGGTATTTACATCCTGAGAAACATCATCTTTATTCTCTTTCCTGTTACCTGTACTCTGAGTAGAGGCAACGTACTTACTCTCAGCTTTCCTTTTTTCTTTTGAATATCTCTTGTGAGTGAGAACATATTCATCAGCTAAAACTGCAGCATCAGACAAATTATCTATTCTTTTCTCATCAAGATATAGGCTTACATCTTTATTAATACACCTTTTGAAGTCCTTCAGCAAAATCATCTGCTTAAATTTATCAAAATCAGAATTTACATTCTTAGACTTTAACCACTGCTCTAACAGATCTTTGATTTTTGCATACTCAGCATGGGATTGCTTATCTTGCTTATAAGTTGTCCTAAATTTTACTCTATAGGCTTCAGGAACCAGCTCATAGGCCTTAAGAATCAAGCTCTTAACTACATCATAATTATCAGATTGATCCTGAGGCAAAGATGCATAAGTTACTTGAGCTTTACCGGTGAGAACACTCTGAAGGAGTACTGGCCAATACTTTTTGGGCAATTAAAACCTGTAGCTACCCTCTCAAACAACTGAAAATACTTTGTTAAATCAGATTCATTAAAAGGAGGGACAAGTTTAACATTTTTAGCCACAACAAAATCATCAGAGCTGGATGATCCAGTTCCACCTTGTTTCATGGGATACTCATGGTCTGCCTGAATCCTAGCGAGTTCAATTTGTGCCTGAGCCTGTGCCTGTGCCTGTGCCTGTGCCTCATGAATACGAGCCTGAGACTCAGCCTCCTTAGCACGTGCCTGAAACTCAGCCTCCTTAGCACATGCCTGAAACTCAAGCCTCCTTAGCACGAGCCTGAAACTCAGCCTCCTTAGCACAAGCCTCTTGCAGGGCTAGCTGTAACTTAGCTATTTCAATCTGCGTTTGCTCATCTGGAGGAGTTACATTAAACAAGCTTTTATTAATCATGCCAACAATTTGATCTTTAGAATGATGAGAGCGAACAGCAATTCCCAATTGTTGAGCAACAAGCTTAAGTTCATTCTTTGTTCTGTTTTCTACATCACACACTCTTTGCACATTTGACACATAATCTTTGGCTTCAACAAGAGTAGTAATAGTAGACATCATGAATAAATCACAGTCACAGAATATCAAGCAATATCCTTATTATTATATCTTGAATATCCTGATAAGAGGTCGCCAAATTTATGTTACGGAACAGAGAGAGATAATGAACACTTCAAGTGAGAATACTAAAATCACTACTGTCCCGCAAAGTTCCAGGTTCAAAACAAAAGACTTAGGTAAAGTTACAAGTTAAAGTTTAATGCTCAAACTAACAACTAAACATTCAGGACTCATAAGGATAATGTAATGGCAAAACAGGTTACATATATGCTTAACTGCAATAGCCTCTATTAACACGAATTTAGCAAGAGCAAATTTATTTAAGTCAGCCCTGATAAAATGAGAAAACCAGATAATGCTCAGTTAAAGCAAGATATAATATTATTACAGATATAAAATATTACTAATACTGGCTGACAGTAAAAACCCTATCAGGCTTACGAATTAACGCCTTATGTATTACAGTACAAGAAAAATGGTAATAACACTTATACTCAAATTATACAGCAGCTAGATGGTTGGAGACTTTCTGAGCACTCACAAAAATAATAATATACCGTACAGGGGAGGACGGAGATGTGAACAGAATGAGGAGTAGATCCAAGTGGCAACTAATGCAGAGACTGAGCGCATTATATAGGGGGCCGGCAGAGCTTGATTCAACTTGTAAGAAGGACGGCAAATGAAGGCATAGAGGACGAAGAGTTGACACTCCTGCTCTGAACAACAGAAAGAACGACTTACTCTACTATAAGGGGAGAAGGGGGGAGTGAGGTTGAACACGCAAGCCTGGTCACTATGGAAGCCACGTGGCGAATTGTGATCAAACATGCAGCATACTGTACATTAGAATTATACAAAGGATGATGAAATCATAGGCTATGTAATATATATATATATATATATATATATATATATATATATACAGAATGACCTCTCTACAATGGATTTCACTAGACCGGAGTTCGCTTTTTTCGGAGTCATGGAGCCTACCGAAATTTTTTCTTATTAAACAGGAAAACTTCAAACAAACTAGAAGCAGCCTGGACTGCTTAACCTCAGGGCAGGGCAGCCATACTGTCTGCACGGTTTGTGTGTTTGTGCGTCAGATGGTGGTGGGCTAGCGGCATCATCATCGTTCCCCCTTGCTCTGGCCTCAGTGTGACCCACATCATTTCCCTGGAAGTCCCTGATATACTGCTCGAGGGTGACAAGTGATAAGTGAAATATGGAAATTGAACATGCTTAGTTTGTAAGATCGTAAATAATAAGGTGTATAAAGTGAACAGTACAGTATTTTAAACGTGTTTAAAATCAAGTTATATCAATAAAGGACTTTCTAAATGCTAGAAAATTAGAAAAGGGGTTTGCATTAATATTGATACAGATTCAAGACACCAAACATTAATCACACAGCGAGAGGTTTGTGCGTCGGTTGGTGGTGGGCTGGTGTTCCCTTGCGCTCTGCCTCAGTCAACCCATATCATTCCCCGCAACATCATTTCCCCAGAAGTCTGATACACTGCTCGAGGGTGACAAGTGATAAGTGAAATATGCAAAGTGAACATCTTTAATTTGTAAGATCATAAAAAATTAGGCGTATAAAGTGTGCAGTACAGTTTTTGAATAATGCTTAATACTGAGTACACCACACGGCATGCAAGGTACAAGCCACACCTCCAATTCCCACCCATGATTCATCTCCTGCCAGTGAAGACAATCAGGAGGATAATTACTGATCCTTGACGATGACCCTGAAGATAATGGGTAATGGTTTTAAAGGATTTGCTCTGAAGGATCTTCTTCTTCATCTTCATCTTCTTCTTGTGGTTAGGGTCACGGCCAAAACAATGCCCCAGTGCCCCTCCAATGCTAACCGTTTAAGGGGGCATCACACGGCACCTGAAATCATGGTTTGCCGATGGAACACGTTCCTGGTTTGCTGGAACCAGGCACAAACCGTATCACACACGTTCCTCGAACGTTGCCGACGGTCTGCAAAAATGTAAACAAAGCACAGAGTAGTCTGTCCCACCGTTTCACACGAGTCACACGTATCAGACGCAACATGGCTTTTCTTGAATTTGCTGAGGGGTGAGTGTTGCTGCATTGCCTCTTGCAGTGGTCACACTTGAGAAGAAAGAAGTGGCGGCAGTCAAAACCACAAGAAGGCGGCTCCGTAGCCATCTTCTCGTGATGAGGGAATGACCTTATTTTTTCAATGAGGACAATTTCAGCAGCCCTTTTCCATACTATCTGCCCAGAAGCCATCATATCTGCAGTGTTGAATGAACGGTGAGATACATACAATACTCCTCACCCAGTGTGGTGTGCTGTATCCACTCCCCATTGTAAACTACAATTTAATAATAATAAAAATAATAATAGCAACAACAATTACACGAGCAACAACAACAACAAGAATAATAATAATAGTGACAGCAGCAGCAGCAGCAGCACCAGTAGTAGTAGTAGTAGTAGTAGTACTGTAGTAGGACTAGTAGCAGTAATAGTAGTAGTAGTGGCAGCAGCAGTAGTAGTCTGATTATTATAATACTAATACTAATACTAATAATAATAATAAAATGATGATGATGATGACGATGATCATAATAATAATAATAATAATAATAATAATAGTAATAATAATAATAATAATAATAATGATAATAATAATAATAAAAATAATAATAATCATAATAATAATAATAATTATTATTATTATTATTATTAAATGATTCAGTACTACAGTAAACAACTTACTCCGCATGAATTACCTCGGGAAGAAAAAGAGAAAAGCTTCAAACACTGGCCAAATAAATGCCTGAAATATTTCAATAAATGTTATCATGAAATATCAAATATTAAAGGTTATAAATTATTGGTGTCATGATGTATTGATATAAAAATGCTTCTGTCATAATTATTATCCCTGCAACGTGTTTTATATGCCAAGACAAAAGGCAGAGTTGCCTGTGTTCGGGGTACATAGTTTTTATGTTAAACCTCTGTTATAATTAAAGTAAAGCTGTCAATGAATTATGTTTCCCGTTAATAACGTCTTTGGATTTGTTTCATAATTTCCTGGAGAAAAATAATTCGCTTTCAACTATATAATAAATGCAGGAATATGATGTGTAAGGTTTACTTTTAAAAAATGCAGCAGTATAATGAACTGTACTGCATAAGATTGAGAATTATATAAATATCTATCTATCTCTCTACCTACAGTATCTACGTATATATATCTGTCTATCTGTCTACTTACAGTATCTATCAATATAAATGTCTATCTAGCTATCTATATATCCATCTATCTATCAGTATACTCGTATATATCTATATCTATCTATCTATATCTATCTATATCTATCTGTCTATCTATCTATCTATCTATATATCGTTTCGTTTCGTTTCGTTTTTAAAGCCTCCAACATGCTTGCATGCGTCGGCCTTGGTCATCTATTGGCGGCTCTCCATGCTGCACGATCCATTGCAGCCTCCCTGTTCAGTCCCTTAACCCAGAGGTCACACTTAATTACCTCGCCCTATGTCTTTCTCGGTCTACCGCTCATAACCCTACCCTCAGTATTAACACTTCTCACCTTTCTCATCCAATTATCATCCCCCATCCTCTCCACATGTCCAAACCATCTAAATCTACCTCTCCTCATCACAACACCAATACACTCCAGTCCAATCCTACCTCTCAACTCATCCATCGTAAACCCAGCCCCCCCAGTCCTTGCACGCAGGGACGCACTACACATCCACTTAATCATTGTCATTTCTGTACGTCTGAGCCGGTGATTATCCTCCTCCTTTACTGCCCAGGTCTTACAACCATACAGCTTTACACATCTAACACATGCTGCATACAAAGACCTCTTAGCACGTAGGGAGAGTCCTCTGAATGTCAGGAGAGGCAAGAACTCCCTGAACTTTTCCAGCCACTTCTCACCCTAGCCACAGAGCTTGCTCCAGCCCCAACTCCAGCACACAACATGTCTCCCAAATAACAAAAGTCTTCCACACACTCAAGATCTATCTATCTATCTATCTATCTATCTATCTATCTATATATATATATATATATATATATATATATATATATATATATATATATATATATATATATATATATATATATATATATATATATATATATATATATATATACTGTATATATCATCATCATCATCATCGTCACCTGCCATTTGAGTATCCACCGCAGGACCGGCCTATCCCGAACGAAGTGGGGAAGATACAGCATTTGTATCTCTACCAAATGGCTTAGACTGTCTGGTAGAGATTATATTATGTAGGGTCATAAGTGCTTGTAAGTGTGATCGTAATGTTGGAGTGGCTTTGGATGTGTGTGTAGTCTCTGAACCAAGTGTAATCAGCCAGCACAAGCCGACTGGGTGCAAGCATACTTTATAATACAAGACACTGGTTCAAACACAGCACTCCTTATGTCTGCCAAAGCAGTATGTGGCCGGGAGAACATTTCCAAAGTGATTTACCCCGGTGGGGTGCGAACCCTGCTTTTCCCATGTACGAAAATGCACACTTTACCACTGTACATGCATATATATATATATATATATATATATATATATATATATATATATATATATATATATATATATATAGATTGATAGATAGATCCCCATAATGACATAGAGCAGTGTGTACAGCACCCTACCCGCATCCCAGACTGCCTTGGAGAGAGCTCCAACATACTTGACCTTTTCCTTACAACTAATCCTTCTGCTTACACTGTTAATCTTTTCTCTCCATTGGGCTCCTCCGATCACAACCTTTATCACCTTAACCTGTCCTATCACTCCGGTACAGCCTGTGGACCCTCCAAGGAAATGTCGTCTGTGGCATTTTGGAGCCGCGGATTGGGAGGCCCTCAGCCAGTACTTCTTTGATTTTCCCTGGAATGATTATTGCTTCCATGGCCGTGAGCAATCTGAGTATGCCTTGCGCATTACGGAGGTTATTCTCTCGGGCATGGAAGCATACATTCCTTTCTCGTATCCTTTGACTAACGCAAGAAAGCCTTGGTTTAACCACACTTGTTCTAATGCTGTCCGCAACAAGGAGAGGGCCTACAAAAGGTACCGGAGCCAACCCACCCCTGAATCACATCATCTTTACGTTTCTGCCCGGAATCGTGCTAATTCTGTTCTTCGTTCTGCTAAAAATAATTTCATCAGTACTAAATGCTCTCAACTCTCCAACTCGAATTTTTCCCGCTCCTTCTGGCACCTTGCCAAAAACCTTTCTAACAACTTTACCTCATCATCCTTCCCTCCTCTTTTCTACTCTGATGGTTCTGTAGCTATTTCTTCTACAGACAGTCAAATCTCTTTGCACAGACTTTCTCCTCCAATTCCACCTTGGACGATTCTGATGCTGTTCCTCCATCACTTCCTGCCTCTGACTTCCTCATGGCTGACATTAAAATTTCTTCAGCTGATGTATTTTCTGCCATCACTGGCCTCAATACTAACAAGGCATATGGGCCTGATGGAGTCCCTCCTGTTGTACTCAAGAACTGTGCTTCTGTGCTTACACCCTGCCTAGGCAAACTCTTTCGCCTTTGTCTGTCAACTTGTACCTTTCCCTCTTGCTGGAAGTTTGCTCTCATTCAGCCAGTCCCAAAGAAGGGTGACCACTCCCAACCCTCCAACTATCGTCCAATTGCTTTAACGTCCTGTATTTCAAAAGTTTTCGAGTCAATTCTAAATACAAAAATATTAAGGCATCTTTCCTATCACAACCTTCTTTCTGATCGTCAGTATGGGTTCTGTCAGGGATGCTCCACTTACGATCTTCTCACCTACCTTTCAGACTCCTGGTCATCCTCCTTTCGGGACTTTGGCGAAATCATTGCCATTGCACTTGACATCTCAAAGGCTTTCGATCGAGTCTGGCATAAATCTTTAATTTCCAAACTGCTCTTTTACGGTTTCTATCCCTCGATCTGTGCCTTCATCGTTAGCTTCCTTTCTGATCCTTCTATAGCCGCTGTTGTAGACGGCCATAGTTCTTCTCCTAGATCTATCAACAATGGTGTTCCTCAGGGCTCTGTCCTATCACCGACTCTCTTTCTTTTATTCATCAATGACCTTTTAAGCTATACATCTAACCCTATCCACTCATATGCTGATGACACCACCCTTCACTTTTCCATTCGGTTCCCTCAACGCCCATCTCAGCAGTTACTTCCACAAACAAGGGATGAGGCTATGGCACACCTAATGTCTGACTTGGCTCGTATCTCTGACTGGGGTAAAAAAAAATTTCTTGTTTTTAGTGCATCTAAGACTCAGTCTTACACCTATCAACCCGTCAAAATCTTCCACAGGTATACCCACTAATGTTTAATAATATTCAGCTTAATCCTGCATCATCCTTGAATATGCTTGGGGTTTCATTTACTCGGGACTTATTTTGGAAAGATCATATTACATCTCTTATAAAATCTGCTTCCAAGAGATTTGGTGTGCTAAGCCGACTCCGTTCTTTCTTTACCCCTGCACAATTGTTGACTCTATACAGGGGTTTTATACGCCCCTGTGTGGAGTACAACTCTAATGTGTGAGGAGGCTCCCCACATACAGCTCTTCTCAATAGAGTGGAGTCAAAGGCTTTTTGTCTCCCTAATTCTCCTCCTCTTACTGACTCCTTTCATCCTCTGTCTCTTCATTACATTGTTGCATCTTTATCTCTTTTCTATCGCTACTTTAATGGTCACTGCTCCTCTGAACTGTCTGTATGCATTCCTCCACCTCTACGATGGGCGCGTAGCACCCGTCTAGCAGCAAACTCTCATCCCATTTGTGTTTAACTCTCTAATGCAAGAGTTAACCGTTACTCCCAGTCCTTCATTTATGCAACAGGTCAGCTCTGGAACTGTCTCCCTCTGTCTGTATTTCCTGCTGCCTATGATCTCCAGTCTTTCAAACGCAGTGTGTCCAGGCATCTCGAAATGAATGGATCTTGAATTTGGCTCTCTCTTGTATTTTGTTTTTCTCTTGGAGGGAACTGTTATTGTGGGCTCATGGCCTTTGGTTCCTTCTTCCTCGCATATATATATATATATATATATATATATATATATATATATATATATATATATATATATATATATATATATATATATATATATATATATGTATATATATATATATATATATATATATATATATATATATATATATATATATATATATATATATATATATATATATATATATATATATATATATATATATATATATATATATATATATATATATATATATATATATATATATATATATATATATATATATTATATATATATATATATATATATATATATATATATATATATATATATATATATATATATATATATATATGAGAATGTGCCATAAATTTCAACCTCTTATGCCTCCAGGAAAATATCTTACCTGGCTACACCAACATAAAACTGCATGACGAGAGAGCCATGAATGATGAAAGCACATGACAGTTCTGGAAGAATTGGTTGAATGGCAAGTTATAGAGACTTACAACAAGAATTGTAAATTCTCACATATAAGTGGATCGAGGCTTCTGTCACAGATGACCTGAGGAAACAGATCGATGAAGACACTCCGGGAACAACACCATAGAGGTATGGAAAGTAGCATCATCAACCAGCTACGGCAACATCAAGACACACAAGCCTAGCAACCCCCAGTGCCCGATCATCTCTCAGATACCCACCGCCACCTACACCATTGGCAAGAAAATGAACTCCTGACACCATACTGTATGTACCTAACACCTACCGCCTATCCTCTGCTTTGGACTTCCTTGAAGTCCTACGTGACGTCCCTCCTGCTAACGACCACATCATAGCTTCCCTCAACGTCAAAAGCCTTTTTACCAACATTTCTGTGGAGAAGACAGTTGACTTCATACTCGACAGTGTGTACTGCTGTGACGACACCAAGCCCCTCGACATCCCAGAGAAGGCTCTCAAGACTCTGCTGGAGTTCTGCACAACAGAAGCTCCTTTCACCTGCCTGAGAGGTCAGCTGTATCAGCAGATCGACGGTGTGGCGATGTGCATCCCCCTTGGAGTCCTGT
>NC_136993.1:32590549-32618049 GCF_032717465.1 Coenobita brevimanus
CACACACACACACACACACACACACACACACACACACACACATGAGGAAGGGTGGGAAAGTAGGGAGGGAGGATTTGGGGACGGTGAAGGGGACGGATGAGATATGGAAGTGTCTAGTATTGTTCAAGTAGCAGCTCGCACAGTACATTGACTCGTATCTCCGACATATACCCATTAATTCAGCTATATTATGGATGTATTTCCATTAGGATTCCATGATATGCCATCCAACTGGCAACAGTTTTAATGAGCGAATACTTTGGTAAAATATTAAATATCATAACTATGCTAGTTTCAATATTACATGCTGTTCATACTGTTCGGTGATTATACAGTCAACCATCAAACAGTAATTCGTAAGACGTGGGGCCAATCTTCCTCGGGGATAAACAACCACTGAGGATAATTAGTGAGTGAAGTTGATGTGAACTACTCCCTCCCTGTGTGAGTGTGTGTGTGTGTGTGTGTGTGTGTGTGTGTGTGTGTGTGTGTGTGTGTGTGTGTGTGTGTGTGTGTGTGTTTATGCGTGTTTTGTTTCTCTTAGGAAGAGTCCACACGTGCTCTCGAACATATATTGGCAACACAACAGGCAACAAGTTCGGGAACATGTTTGCAACAGTATTTGGACAGATGTATGCAAACATGTTTCAGTGCAACATCGAACACTTGCAGGAGTGGCGATGGGATAAGTGTATCCATACCAGGCAGTTGAGACTTCATCATGATGTTGCCAACATGATCTGGACGCTGCTTTTCCCAACATGTTTGCAGCGTGGTCGTTACTGTATTGCTTACATGTTGCCAGCACTTGCTCTAGCACACGTGTGGAGGCGCCCTTACTGTGTCAGTCTCTCTCTCTCTCTCTCTCTCTGAGTCAGTTGGTTGGGTGGGTGGAGTTGATGAGGTTGAGTTGGTGGGTGTGGTAGTTCGGTGCTTCGCCACGGTGGGTGGACAGTGGTAATGGTGGAGTGGGGGGGGGGGTGGACAGTTGTTGGGTGTGGTGTGTGGAGTGGTTTTGGGTGGGTTGTAGGGGTAACTGGGTTAGTGAGTGGATGCTTTGGTGGGCTGGCTGGGTAGGTGGCTGGATATGTGGGTGGTCGGAGAGGGGTTGGTAAGTTAGGCTTGGATAAGATGAGTTTAATGGATAAGTCGGGTTCAAATGGGTGAATGGGGTGGCGGAGTAAATGGGGTTGGATAAGAAGGGTGGATGGGCGGGTGGATCGGTGGGATGAATGGGTGGACAGGATGGATGGATGGGCAGGGTGAGTTGGGTGGGGAGTGTTCAGGGAGGGGTGGGAGGGTTGTGTGGATGGATGAGATGGATGGCATTACTGGGTGACCAGGGTGGGTGGAATTCGTGAGTGGGAAGTGTGGGTGGAATTTGTGAGTGGTGAGGGTGAGTGTCAGGGGTCGGTGGACAAGATAGGTTGTCGGGATGTGTGGGCAAAGTTAGTCGCCAGGGTGAGTGGGCACCGCTGGTCCCCAGGGTGGCTGAGACGATTGCGTGGTCGGTGGAGAAGTGAATGAGTAAATAAGTTCAGTGGCATTGTTGGGTGAACTTCGTGTGTGGCATTCGTGGGTTAGTAGGGTGGATAGCAGGGATCGATGGGCTGGGTGGGTGGCAGGGGTGAGGTCGGTGGGTTGTGTTGGATGGGTTGTGTAGGTGGATAAGTAGGTGAGCGTATATGTGGCTGTCCAGATGACAAGGCATGAGAGGGACTCATCTGGCCATATAACTTTTAACTGTTACTTGAATTTTAGTCTATCGCTTAGAACACGTTGGATAACTATTTGGAAACCAGACTCTATACATTAAGGTCATTGTATTGAAATCTGCTAAAACTTCGATATAATCACTTCTCATGGAACTGAAGATGGATCTATGCACTTAATAATACACCTAATTGTAAGACTAACCCAATCAAATCAACCTAATAGCAAGCTAAATGAAAGCAACATTAGATGCGGCAAGACGTGAGAGTGAACGAAGCTTCATATCTCCGATCCATCTGCCTAACTAATCAATGTTTTGGTGGGGGTAAAGAGGGTGAGTCGGGGGGGGGGGGTAGGCGTGTGCGATTAACCTAACCTCTAGTGGTAGATTACCCTGTATCACGAATTTCTGTCTGGAGGTGTACGGATTTGAAATCACTCAGAATTGGTAGATATTTATTAATATAGAACAAAATATCATGTAGTACAAGAATATATTGATTTTCACACAAAAATATAGACAAAATAAGCATTGTTCTATTGAGTATAGCAAAATCGCCCAAATCAGTCACATATGATTCGCTATGACTGTTGTTTCAACACACATTTCATTTTCTCTACTTACACAATTCTTTTCCACTAACATTACTCCAGTTTCCACTTTACAGAACTGTTATCACATTTTTACAGGCCTTACGATTATATTTAGCGTAATATTAGAACATATTTACATAGTAACCAACTCGCTATGACTGTTGTTTCAATTTATATTCTCTTTTATCAACCTATATAATACTTTTCCAGTATCATTACATCCGTTTCTACTTTATAGAACTCTCTCTCTCTAAATAAGATTAATCCCTGAGCTAGACCTCATCAGATCATATAGCCCTGCTAGGGTTACAGGAGAGCGCTACCCCTCCCAGCACGGCAGCCACCGGGCCGGGCGCGAACTCGCAACCTCACGTTTACAAGCCCGACACCCTACCGCCGGGCTACCGCGCTCCCCACTTTATAGAACTTTTATCACATATTTACAGGCCTTACGATTATATTTACCGTAATATTATCGCATATGTACGAGGAAAGACAAAACTACCTTCCCATTTCCGTCCAAAGATAATTTACACCTGGCGAAATACAATGAAAACCCAATCTCTACTACTGCATGTTGCAAATGGTTCGATTTTTCCACTATATATTCGTCAAACTTTGGGAAGATAGTTGTGTCTTTGTACGTAGTGAGTGAACTCGCTCTGACTGTTGTTTCAACCTACACTCTATTTTTCAACTAATATAATACTTTTCCACTAACATTACACCCGTTTCCACTTTACATAATTGTTATCACATATTTACAGGCCTTACTGTTATATTGAGCGTCATATTATTACATATGTACAGTGAGAGACAAAACTATCTTCCTAGTTCCGTCCAAAGATAATTTACACCTGGCGAAATACAATGAAAACCCAATCTCTACTACTAAGTGTTGCAAATTACTCGATTTTTCCACTATATGTTCGTTAAACTTTGGGAAGATAGTTCTGATTGTGAGTGAACTCGCTATGACGTTGTTTCAACTTACACTCTATTTTTCAGCTAACATTACACCCGTTCCCACTTTATATAATTGTCATCACATATTTATAGTGGTAGGCTGGATGTTTTAAGACCGACTTCTCGTTCTAAAGACACCAGCGACTGAGCGGGGGTCCTCTTTCTAGACCGGAAATAGAACACTTACAAAGGAACAGGGCATAAAAACTCGGCAAGACACCTTAAAAATATATATTGCCTTTGTCCAACTTCCCTACAATATACATACAATGGTACACTGAATGTGGATGGGGTATAGTGACAGGTTAGTTAATATTGGTACAATATATCACATGGGCACTGTGCTTACACCTGAATTACAACACAAGAGAATATCACATAGATAGGGTGACACTGTTCATACACTCGGTCTCTTTGGACTCTGCGTGGTATAATGGTCTCTTTGCCACACACTAGTATATTACTCTGGTTCTAGGGCGTTTAGATATTAACACAGCACTCTGGATAAACTGGGGTATAGACAATTTATGGGTGGTATTTCTGTCTCACTGTTTCTATACCACATACAGTCACTGTCACTATTAAGTCTCTAGCACGACACTGGGGTCTTGAGGTGTCATCACTGGGCTGATGAGGTCTGGGCTTATCTGAGGTGGCACCCGGGGGTTGGAGGGAGCCCTGCTGGGGAGCCCTCCTGCAGAAGGCACTGGACAGAAGGCTCTCGGGGGTGTCGCGGCCCGGGCGCATTTCTGTTCTGGGGTGCAGGGAGGCTCTTTCCTGCTTGGGCCTCGACCTGGTGAGGGGCCCTCGGGACTGGGGCCAAACAGTGTCAGGAGTCAGGCCTGCTGCTTCTTGCTCCTGGCTGGGGGCTGACTGTGAGTGGGGCCAGAGCGGTCCCGCATTGGGGACCAGGGGCTAGCCCTGGGAGGCCTGGGACTGCAGTCGCCTCTAGGTTGGGGCACCGTCAGGGATTGGCTGCGCACCTCGCCCGCTGGGCGTCTGTCATGACCTGGCATCGTCCAGGGGCAGGCTAGAGGGCGTGAACCCCCCCTTCAGCAGCAGGACCTCGCCACCATTCCTGGAACGGCAGCACCTCCGGGGAACCACACCTGGAGGGAGAGACAGAAGGGCGTCCCACGCAGCCGCAGGGTGGAGAGTGGGCTACACAAGGGACCTTCTCCTCTGGGAGAACCCTCGAGACTGTGGATGAAGGGTGTATCATAGCCGTTCCTTCCCCGACACGTACAGTGGCCATTGTTGCGGTTCCACAGCCCCTTGGGATTGCAGCAAAAGGACATGCAGTGGCCGTTCCTTCCTTGGTGCGTACAGTGGCCGTGACTGAGGGGCTGCTCCCGAAGGAGGAAGAGGCAGATGAGGGACATACAGTGGCCGTTCTCTCCCCGGCGCATACAGTGGCTGTCGCCATGGGTCTGCCTGCCCAACGGGAAGTGGCTGAGGGACATACAGTGGCCGTTCCCTCTCTGGTACTTACAGTGGCTGTTACTGTGGTGCTACTCCCATAGGAGAAGGAGGAGGTGGATGAGGGACGTATAGTGGCCGTTCCCTCCCCGATGCATACAGTGGCCGTTGTTGCGGTTACACTCCTCCTGCCTTTGCCTGTCGGTGTGCAGACAGTGGCCGTCACACCGAGGCAGGCTCCAGATGTGGCTGCTGCAGAAGGACATACAGTGGCCGTTCCTTCCCTGATGCATACAGTAGCTGTCATTGCGGGGCTGCAGGGGGAAGCAGCTGAGGGGCGTACATTGGCCGTTCCCTCCCCGGTATGTACAGTGGCCGTTACCACAGTGCTGCCCGGGACTGCATCTGGAGCAGTCCCACCCTGATCCTGACGAGGGCTGGTCCAGCCGACAAGTAGTCTCGCATCCTTGCGCCGTCGTGGTTGGGCGGGTTGAGGGGAAGAGGGACACAAGGTCGGGGCACACCTGAGCCCGTCTCGCGCTGAGCTGGCATCACACTCACCTGGCCCACTGTGGTGTCCTCCTGAGATGGGGGTGGGGCTGCGGCTCCATAGTGGGGTCGGGGGTCTGGCAGCGGGAGCACGCATTTCACCACCGTCCACGTTGAAAAAGTCACGACCCAGGGGCTGGAGGTGGTATGTGCTTGTGGTGGAGGTCTGGTGTGTAGGTGTGAGGTGTTGGAGGAGGGTGGTCCAGTGTTGAGTGATGTGGTTGGGTTCTTGATGCTGGTTGAATGTATCGTGGAGTGTGGAAGTGTGTGGAGTGTGGCGGAAGCTGCAGAGGAGTTGACGTATCCCTCGTACTCTCTGTCCAGGCCCATGCAGAGGATGCCAGATGACGCGTTGGGGTCTGACTTCTGGTGGTGGTGAATTATTGGGGGTGTGGGTTGGTGGCGGAGAGTTGTGGGGTGCAGGAGGGGTTAAAGGTAAAGAGGCAGTGTTGGGTGTGTCGAGTGGAGAAGATTATGATGTACCTGAATCGATGGAGGCTGGGGGGGGGGGTTAGGTGAGGGTGAAGTGGGGGAGAGGGTCTGAAGGGATGGTGTGGCTGAGGATGGTGTGGGGTGATGGGTTGGAGGCAGTAAACAGGAGATGGTTTGGCGGAGTAGCTTAGGGGAGGATGAGGTATGGATTCTAGGCGGAATGTTAAGGGGGAGGCAGGCTTTGTGTTGGGGGAGGACAGGAAAGGGGGAGGCGATAGTAGTAGAGAAAGTGATGTGTGAGGTGGGAAGGTTAGGAATAGGGGTAGGAATAGGGGAAGATAAAACAGAGGATATAGTGAGAGGAGAGGAAGAGGAAACATGATGTTTCCCCCTGTCATAGACTGGGGGGGATGTGAGGTGGCCCCCGTCATTATGGTGGGATGCAGCAGCAGGGAGGGGGGCGCCTTCTGTGTTTTCTCCATAGTATTTTCTTTCCCTGAGGCTCTGGGCAATCAGCGTATGGTGGGGAGGCTTGTAGGCACCGTTGTGTCACTTTGCTGCACTGGACAGCTTTTAGCTGCTCACGGATGTCGTGGATTGGGCATTCGTGGCAGCAAGGAGAAAATTCCCACGGGTTAATAGTGATGATATTCGTAGGGAATTGATTGATTTCACTGATGTGTTGAGGGGTAGAGTGGAGGGTTAGAAGGCGCCTCATTAAATTGAGATCTTCATCCAGGTCTCCCGTTGGGTCATGTATTATAAAATGTTCTTTAACGAAACCAGGGAATATCCTGAGGAGTGTGTTAAATATCAGCTGTTCCCGGGTTTTGCATGTGTTTCCGGGTACGTAGCAGTGACGAGCTGCCTAGCCTGGATGAATGTGTGATCGAGGCTTCCGTCATATGTGAGGGTGTCGAGTTGTGATAAGGCTACAACTGTGCCCAAGGAATGGCGTAAGTGCCTGTTTCACAATTTGTGTGAATTGGTCCCATTTTAGTCCTGGGATGATTTTCGGAGCTATGCTTGCCACTATTTTGCCTAGGTGTGGCAGTGTTATGACAATTTTCTCCCTGACGTTTTCAAACCCTACGTCCAGTATGGGCTTTACCATAGCCAAGTACATATCGATGTCATATTGTTTGGGGTTGAACTTTGCCAATTGGATATGTGGTTTGGCCGCCATTGTGCTAGATTTCCCTATTTGTTCCTCTGTGTTCTAAACAGATCCAGAACCACTGCTTCCCTCCAGTGTTATGATGGATGTTTTTAGACCGACTTCTCGTTCTAAAGACACCAGCGACTGAGCGGGGGTCCTCTTTCTAGACCGGAAATAGAACACTTACAAAGGAACAGGGCATAAAAACTCGGCAAGACACCTTAACACATATATTGTCTTAGACCAACTTCCTTACAATATACATACAATGGTACACTGAATGTGGATGGGGTATAGTGACAGGTTAGTTAATATTGGTACAATATATCACATGGGCACTGTGCTTACACCTGCGTTGCTACACAAGAGAATATCACATAGATAGGGTGACACTGTTGATACACTTGGTCTCTTTGGACTGTGCTTGGTATATTGGTCTCTTTGCCACACACTAGTATATTACTCTGGTTCTAGGACATTTAGGTATTAACACAGCACTTTGGATAAACTGGGGTAGAGACACTTTATGCATGGTGTTTCTGTCTCTCTCTTTCTATATCACATACAGTCACTGTCACTGTTAAGTCTCTAGCATGACACTGGGGTCTTGAGGCATCGTCACTGGGCTGCTGAGGTTTGGGCTTATCTGAGGTGGTGCCCAGGGGTTGGAAGAAGCCCTACTGGGGAGCCCTCCTGCAGAAGGCACGGGACAGCTCTCTGGGGCATTGTGGCCCAGGCGCGTTTCTGTTCTGGGGTGCAGGGAGGCTCTTTCCTGCTCAGGCCTTGACCTTGTTAGGGGCCCTCGGGACTGGGGCCAAACAGTGTCAGGAGTCGGGCATGCCACTTCTTGCTCCTGGCGGGGGGCTGACGGTGAGTGGGGTCAGATTGGTCCTGCCTTGGGGTCCAGGGGCTGGCCCTGGGAGGCCTGGGACTGCGGTCACCTTTAGGTTGGGGCGCCGTCAGGGGTTGGATGCAGTACCTCGCCCGCGGGACATCCATCAGAACCTGGCTTTGTCCAAGGGCAGGCCGGAGGGCGTGAACCCTACCTTCAGCAACAGGACCTCGCCTCCACTCCTAGAACGGCAGCACTTACGGGGAAACACACCTGGAGGGAGAGACGGAAGAGCATCCCGCACAGGCGCAAGGTGGAGAGTGGGCCACGCAAGGGACTTTTTTCTCAGGGAGAACCCTCATGGACTGTGGATGAAGGGCGTACATTGGCCGTCCCTTCCCAGACATGTACAGTGACCGTCATCCTGGTTCCACAGCCCTTTGGGATAGCAACAGAAGGATGTACAGTGGCCGTTCCTCCCCTGGTGCATACAGTGACCGTCACCGCTGGGCTGCTTCCGAAGAAGGAAGGGGCAGATGAGGGATGTACAGTGGCTGTTCCCTCCCCAGCGCTTACAGTGGCCATCGCCGCAGGTCTCCTGCCCAACGAGAAGTAGCTGATGGACGTACAGTGGCCGTTCCCTCCCTGGTACGTACAGTGGCCATTACCACGGTGCTACTCCTGTAGGAGGAGGAGGTGGATGAGGGACATACAGTGGCCGTTCCCTCCCCGATGTGTACAGTGGCTGTCGTCGCGGTTCCACTTCTCCTGCCTTTGCCTATTGATGTGTGTACAGTGGCTGTCACACCAAGGCAGGCTTCAGATGTGGCTGCAGCAGAAGGACATACAGTGGCCATTCCTTCCCCGACACGTACAGTGGCCGTCGTCACGGGGCTGCAGGGGGAAGCAGCTGAGGGATGTACAGTGGCCGTTCCCTCCCCGGTACATACAGTGACTGTTACCGTGGTGCTACCTGGGACTGTATCTAGAGCAGTCCCACCCCGATCCTGACAAGGGTTGGTCCGGCCGAGAAAGGGTCGCATCCCTGTGACAACGTGGTTGGACAAGTTGAGAGGAAGAGGGACACAATGTCAGGGTGCACCTGAGCCCGTCTCGCACTGAGTTGGCGTTGCACTCGCCTGGCCCACTGTGGTGTCCTCCTGGGGTGGGGGTGGGGCTGCTGCTCCATAGTGGCGTGAGGGGTCTGGGAGCGTGAGTGCGCATTTCATATAGGCCTTACTATTATATTGTTATGAAGGGGGATTTGCCAGTTAGGTAGTCTCGTACCTTTGAGACGTTTCTCGTACTGTAAGTTCCTGTACGAGTCAGCAGAGTTGCCAGTTTGCCTGCTGTTTGTGAGCATAGTCAATTCATTTGTTCACAGAGTGAACAAATAGATGCATTAATTTCTGTGCTCTTTTTCTCTATAATTTTTTATTTAGGTGATTGCTTGTAAATTATGTAATTTAAGTTTGTATGGTAAATTATTTAGGGTGTTATATAATGTAAGAAAACTCTAGCATGTTTTGATATCTCCTGGTTGGTAACTGTTGTTACTAGGGGCTGAGGAAAGACCAGTGCTTACCAGAACTGTGGAGAAGAAGAAGTTTCTAGTACAATGCAAATTTATATAAGATGGGGTAGAGATTATTACAAGTTTAATCGGGTTTCAGGTCAGTTTGAGTGAAGTGTAGTCGGTTTTGGTTCAGTTTGAGTGTAGTGCAGTGTCAGTGAAGATTGTATATTTCTGGTACTTGTGAAAACAGTGGCAGTGACGGGTTATTGAAGTTTGTATATCATAGGAACTTGAGAAAACAGTGAAGTATTGGCAAGCATTAAGTGTACTATCAGTGAAGTGTTGTTAAACATTAAGTGTAATAGCAGTTAGTAAAGTGTGTATAGCTCCAGTGCTTCTGAGAACAGTGAGGTTGAAAAGAATTAAGTGGAATTATTTGAAAAATAAAGACAGTGAATTTTAAGGAGCCAGTGTTTATTTTTGCCTCAGCTGATCTTGTGTACTGCACACCTGAAGGCTGAGCATAGGAAGAACAACTCACTGGGCAACGTCCTTCCTGTACTGTACTACTGCTGTTGGAGCCTGTGGCAGTGTGGGGACAGACGTAACACTGTTGTCAGGAGTGGGATTATTTAGGGCTGCAGTGAGTCTAACCTTCGACATGGAAGTAGAAGGTGTGAAAACAAGATCTCGAGCTGGGCAGTGAGTGGAAATTTCCCTGGCGACAATTGTGAAGCTATTACAGGCACATAGTGCCCAATTACAGCCCAAAGTGAAGAACAGAAAGAGTCCAGGAACGAAATAAAAGACCTACTACAGGCACATAATAAAGTACTCAAAGAACAATTTCAGGTACAAAGTGAACAACTGAAGCCACAGAGTGAACAAATAGAGGCACAACGTGAAGAACAAAAAGAGCGATATGAACAACTTGAAGAGGCATCGGAGGAGCAACAGAGGGAATTACAACCGAGGATGCAAGGACAGCCAGATGCATTCATGGGGGAAATCAAGGAAGGGCAGCAACAGCTTAAGGAGGAAGTAGATGCCAAGCTAAAGTGCAGAAGTATGAGGTAAGAAATAATGTGATAGAGTGTAAACAGAATGTAGAGGAACAGTTTAAGACACTTAGTGAGGAAATAGTGACGGAATGCAAACAGCATGTGGAAAACCAGCTGAAGATCAGCGAGGGAATTGTGATAGAGTGCAGACAGCATGTAGATAGCCAGTTGAAGCATGTAGTCGATCATGAGAAGATAATTAGTGAGAAAACTGAGGCTGTAGAGAAATATTGCACTGCTGAGCCTCAGGTTAGCGTACAGGGAGCATATGAAGGGAATGCGCAGCGTATGGTGAATCTTGACGGATCCCAAGCATCTAAAGGTAGCATTGTGGGGCTGAATAATCAGAAAGTAGAAAGTTTAAGTCCTGGACTTAATTATGATGCCCCAGTTTTTAGGCCCCAAACCTGTGAAGTGCATGGCGGGGATCCAATTAAGAAGAAACCTCAAGAATTTGATGGTAGCGTATCTTGGGAAGCTTACTGTGCACAGTTTGAGTTACATGCAGATCAGAATGGTTGGGATTCTGATCTGCATGTAACTCAAACTGTGCACAGTAAGCTTCCCAAGATACGCTACGATCAAATTCTTGAGGTTTCTTCTTAATTGGATCCTCGCCATGCACTTCACTGGTTTGGGGCCTAAAAACTGGGGCATCATAATTAAGTCTAGGACTTAAACTTTCTGCTTTCTGATTATTCAGCCCCACAATGCTACCTTTAGATGCTTGGGATCCGTCAAGATTCACCATATGCTGTGCATTCCCTACTCAAACTGAACCAAAACCGACTACGCTTCACTCAAACTGACCTGAAACCCTATTAAACTTGTAATAATCTCTACCCCATCTTATATAAATTTGCATTGTACTAGAAACTTCTTCTTCTCCACAGTTCTGGTAAGCACTGGTCTTTCCTCAGCCCCTAGTAACAACAGTTACCAACCAGGAGATATCAAAACATGCTAGAGTTTTCCTACATTATATAACACCCTAAATAATTTACCATACAAACTTAAATTACATAATTTACAAGCAATCACCTAAATAAAAAATTATAGAGAAAAAGAGCACAGAAATTAATGCATAACTTATGAATTGACTATGCTCACAAACAGCAGGAAAACTGGCAACTCTGCTGACTCGTACAGGAACTTACAGTACGAGAAACGTCTCAAAGGTACGAGACTACCTAACTGGCAAATCCCCCTTCATAACAATATAATAGTAAGGCCTATATGAAATGCGCGCTCACGCTCCCAGACCCCTCACGCCACTATGGAGCAGCAGCCCCACCCCCACCCCAGGAGGACACCACAGTGGGCCAGGCGAGTGCAACGCCAACTCAGTGCGAGACGGGCTCAGGTGCATTTTGCTCTCGTGCACTTGGATGTGGGGAGGGTGGAGGGTAGACGAATGAATGGGAATGAGGGAGGGTAGGGAGGGGTTGATACTTGGGGTGGAGTGGTGCCACATACACCAACCTGCTCATTGAACCGGTCGCTCTATTTTTGCTGGAGACTACATATGCCATAATATGTCTCTCAGCATTGTTACGTCCCAGTCCCCACACTGCCACAGGCTCCAACAGCAGTAGTACAGTACAGGAAGGAAGTTGCCCAGTGAGTTGTTCTTCCTATGGTCAGCCTTCAGGTGTGCAGTACACAAGATCAGCTGAGGCAAAAATAAATACTGGCTCCTTAAAGTTCACTGTCTTTATTTTCCAAATAATTCCACTAATTCTTTCCAACCTCACTGTTCTCAGAAGCACTGGAGCTATACACACTTTACTAACTGCTATTACACTTAATGCTTAACAACACTTCACTGATAGTACACTTAATGCTTGTCAATACTTATCTGTTTTCTCAAGCTCCAATGATGTACAAACTTCAAAAACTCGTCACTGACACTGTTTTCACAACTACCAAAAATATACAATCTTCACTGACACTGACACTGCACTACACTCAAACTAAACCAAACCGATTGCACTTCACTCAGACTAAACCAAACCGATTGCACCTCACTCAAACTGACCTGAAACCTGACTAAACTTGT
The DNA here is from genome assembly GCF_032717465.1 of Coenobita brevimanus. Classification (NCBI taxonomy): domain Eukaryota; kingdom Metazoa; phylum Arthropoda; class Malacostraca; order Decapoda; family Coenobitidae; genus Coenobita; species Coenobita brevimanus. The sequence goes on from NC_136993.1 coordinate 32,602,850, forward strand.
AATAATCTCTATCCCATCTTGTATAAATTTCCATTGTACTAGAAACTTCTTCTCCACAGTTTTGGTAAGCACTGGTCTTGCCTCAGCCCCTAGTAACAACAGTTGCCAACTAGGAGACATCAAAACATGCTAGAATTTTCCACATTATATAACACCCTAAATCAGTTACCATACGAACTTAAATTACTTAATTTAATAAGCAATCACTTAAATAAAACATTATAGAGAAAAAGAGCACGGAAATTAATGCATAACTTACAAAATAACTATGTTCACAAACAGCAGGCAAACTGGCAACTCTGCTGACTCGTACAGCAACTTACAGTACGAGAAACGTCTCGAAGGTACGAGACTACCTAACTGGCAAATCCCCCTTCACGTCACTACAGTACAACTGCATTTCTTCCTATGATTCCCATTCCTACTACACTCCTTGCTGACTGTTCCTCCATCTTCTCGCACACTATTCATCAAGATTCTCCTGCATTTCTTCAGTGGTGGTTCTTCTGCAGCCCTTTTCTTATCATCTCAAGTCATTTATTATTAAATCTGGTGAAGGTTATCTCAGTTATATATAAATATATTTTTAAACAGATATGAAATAGTTCATTTGGATTCTGAAGTTTAATTTTGTACTTTAGGAAAATGAATTATCTTTGAATTAATAAATATTTGTTTTTATCCAATATAACTCACATAATTTTAAGAATATGCTGAGTAATACATAAGGCCAAACCACCCACCCTACTGTCCGAACCATCACCACTGGTAGGAATGGTTCGGATGGTTTAGTCACTTGTGTTTCGTTAACTATAGCTTAAAATTGAAAAGAGCTAAGAATTTCATTTAATCAGCCTGAAGAGCCTAATGATGTGGCAACATTTTAACATAAACCAGATTACACCCGGGGGTGGTAGATTTTACTGCTTCCTGTCCGATCAGCGAAGTTAAGCAACGTTGGGTCTGGTTAGTACTTGGATGGGTGACCGCCTGGGAACACCAGATGCTGTTGGCATCCTTACGTGTCAAGTGGGGTTGGTGGAGGATTAGTGCCCCTCCCTGTAAAACAATTAACTCTAAACCCTTGGCCACCCCGTTTGGGATACATGGCGTCTGGCAATGAATGAATGAATGATTTTTTTTTTTTAATGTCCGAACCATCACCGCCCTCCCCTACATAGTGTTTCACTCCATAGTATAGTTATTTATACACCACGATCTGAATGCAGGGTAATCTAAAATAGTAATATATTCGTATTATACAGAGGTTTGTAATCATACAATTATCATTTTGACGGTGGTTTCCAGTCAGTGTGTAACATTAAACTGTCGGAAGCTATAAGTAGATGTTTGTCGTGGTAGGTGGTGTGCTCCATCCTTTACTCGACGTAATCGCTGTTACTTTACAAACTCTGTTATAGGTCAGTACCACTAGTTACTACTAATACCTCACGTGTGATGATAGCAAAGTGTTGCTGATAAGTAAAAGACATGATCAGTAATATGTTGGTTATTGATGTCTTAATACAAGATATCGGATAACACTGGGCAACAGGGATTGGATGACAGCTTGTCTGGTGGTAAGCCGAGGCCATGACGTGGTTGCTGGCATTACTAAAGGTCACTCAATATTTAGACGCCATTCATTGCTGCCGACAGTATTATAAGTATCATGGTCAATTTCATAGACAGGATAGCCAACAGTAGAGTGCACCGCGAGGTGTGCTGACCCCGCTCACACCATACAACCAGGGTCAGATTACCAGGTATAGGCAAAATGGGCAACTACTTACCAGGCCACGGCCTGTCACAGGCCATCCAGACTTCCAGGGCGGAATAAATATAAGTTTTTTGCATCCAAATAAGTGTCACCACCCATCAGGTCATCAAAAAAGGCCAGTATAGGTCATGCCAAAATTTCACTGGAAATAACGGAAAAAAGACAGCTATATGTTGCAGGCCAACCGTCTGCCTTGCCTACCAGGCCACAGCAGGGTTAATCCGGTCTTGCATACAACCAACCCCCTCCACCCCTTGCCTCAGACACTTATCGCCACTCGGTTCATCAAGGGACAGGGACCTGCCAGCACCTGATAACAATATCAGGAATATAACCTTGCCTTATATAGTTATAACTGCAATAGGGTGTAATTTGCGATTCGCACATTTATAACACGACACATTTCGAAAAAGGTAACCAAAAACTAAATTGGCCAAATGGATGATCTGCATAGTAACCAAACAAACTTGTCTCGATTGCAGCTTATGCTAATGAACATTATCGTGCCATACAACAGATAATTCAGTTTATTCGTTTTCAACGAGAAAGTTTTCAACAAAAGCTTGACGAGTTACAGCTCACGTTGATCAGTGTTACTTATAGCAATGAAATAGACGTAGCAATCAGGTTAACCTTATGATTATTTTCTCTTCAACTTGTGTTGTACAGTATGTCTGTTACTACTTTCCTCTATCTCTGTGTGGCCATGGTTTTTCCCATTAACTATCGTCAGCCGAAACGTCAATTGCCTCAGAGAGGGAATGATATTAAAATGGACAAACGGTTTTGGTTACGCAAATATTTAATAAGGAAGACTGACTACCGGAATATTTAAAAACACATTTTAAAACGATATGAAACAATGGGGTCAGACACTGGATTTATATGATGATGAAATGTTGTGGGTAACTGGGGGAGTGATAAAGTAACCCTGTCAACACCGATTAAGACCATCCACCACCTTTGGTATCGGTCAGTTCCAGTTGCCCTACAATAACATGTGGTATAGTGATAATATTGAATATTATACTAGAGACCTGGTGTTCTAGCTTGACTTACCCCGTAGAGTTAAAGGCTACGTTCAGACTCTAATGTATTAAACTCTGCACTGGGTACCTGACTGAATAACGTTTAGAAAATAAGGTCTTACTGTGTACCGATCATTAACCGCTTATTTTCCATATCGTTAAACTATAAATATCACTATTATATGGCGCAGAGGACAATATTGTAATGCACACTTCATGGTGATAATAAAGATGTGTTTATGAGCATTGGTGGAAAACACACACACACACACACACACACACACACACACACACACACACACACACACACTATCCACCTCGGGTAGAGCCATCGACCCGTGGCAGAGCCGTCGGCCCCTTGCCCATCTCCTTCTCCCCATGCCCCCACACACACCACCGACCGCAACAAACATCTACATATATTTTCCGACTGTTTAATATTACACACGAACTGGATACCATCATCAAAATGATAAATTGTATGATTATATACCTCCTTATCATACAAATATATTACTATTTTATATCACCCTGCGTTCAGATCGTGGTGTATAAATAACTATACTTTGGAGTAAAACAGTGTGTAATGTGTTTTTATTCGTTATCATAACAAAACCATTATTTCCCAAGACAGATGGATGATGGACGAGTTGTTGAGACAATGCAATTAGGCCTTACTTTACTCTCTTGCCCTTGGATGTGGGGAGGATGGAGGGTAGAAGAATGAATGGGAACGAGGGAGGGAGGGGTGGGGTGAAACTGGGGGTGCGGCGGTGCCACATATACCAACGTGCTCGTCGAGCCGGTCACTCTATTTTTGCTGGAGACTATACATAGTAAGTGAACTTGCTACGATTTGTTTCAACTTACACTCTATTTTTCAACTTATATGATACTTTTCCACTAACATTACACCCGTTTCCACTGTATGTAATTGTTATCACATACTTGCAGGCCTTACTATTATATTGAGCATCATATTGTCACATATGTACAGGCCTTACTTTTACAGTGAGCGTCATATTATTGAAAGCACACACAATATCAGTATTGTAACAAGGTGTGATATTCCTTGTCAGGGTGGGGAGGAGAGGGTGGTGAGGGAGGTTGGGGAGGTGGAGAGTGGTGCCCTTCCCCACGCGCACTCTTCTTCCCTCTCTCTTTTCCTTTCCCCTTCCCTTCCCTTTCCTTCCTTTCCCCACATAACAGGGCTGTGGGGAGGAAGTGCGGGAATATTGCAGGGCAAAAAAAGTGCTAAGGAATGGCTCCTTCTCACCTGCCTGCTGCCAATGTACACCAAGTGCTCGCACTGCCTCCCTCCCCCCACCACTTTCCCTTTCATTGCTCACTTCCGCCACACCACTTTCCCTTTCACCTCTCACTCTCGTCACACCACTCGGGCCTTCCCCAGACAACACAGAAGGACCGTACTTTATTTCCCTTCTCGCCGAACCTTGCCTGCATATACGTACCAAAAATCACGCGCGAAATTTGAAAAATGTGCAAATGACGGACTTTGCAATTGCAAAATGTATGAATACGTCGTCGGGTGGCACTGTGATAAAACGTGGGAACATATCCATAAGTTGTTGGGATGCCATGGGCTAATGACGCCACTTTTTTATGAAGTGGCCTTTTTAAAGAAGACGGCCATCAGGCAGTATGCCATAAAGCTGCCGACCAGCCACTGGCTCAGCACGTTGAACTACCGAGCTTCGTGGCAATTCTAATTTTGCGATTTTTTTTCATTTTGTCACAACTTACTTATTGCATCGACTAAAGATTCAAACGATGGAAGTCTACCTTTGCTAGTATAAAGTAAACGCAATTTCAATGTTAAATGTGAGTGTAATGGAGTGAATGAAGAATCAGTGGCGAGCACAATGAACGAAATTCTAGGAAAACGCATAGAGAAAATACAATAGGTGTTTCGAGAATTGTTGTGGTATCTAAGCTGCACGTGCGTGCAAGAGAGAGAGAGAGAGAGAGAGAGAGGCCTGCTGCCACATAAGCTATCATTCGTAACTGAGCCAATAAAGCTGTGTGTGATGTGTTTAGAGTACCAAATCAATGCATGCAATCAATTTATTAGTTCATGATGCATTACAAATAATCAGAACAGCTTGCTACGACATGCATGTGTGTTGAGCACCAAAGTGTTCCAAAAGTGTACAAAACAACAGCTTGCTATCACACAGAATTTCTTGGATTGGCAGCCAAGGGAATTTCCTTAAAAACGATCTTTGGAACAGGGCGGGTATGGAAGCCTTCCTGACTGTCAGTGTACAACTTTATCATGTGTTGTGTGTTTGTTTGTCTGTGAAAAACTCATTCTCGAGAATACTGCTAATAAATCAACATGGCTAACTAAGCGACAGTCAGTCTGGGCCGAAGGACTAGCCTGCCTGGAGGGCTTAGCCAATTAGGTCCATCAAGAAGGCCTTTTTGGCTAGTTCATATATATATATATATATATATATATATATATATATATATATACATATATATATATATATATATATATATATATATATATGTATGTATATATATATATATATATATATATATATATATATATATATATATATATATATACACATGAGGAGCTGAGTTCATTACCGGCCTAAGTGCCAAATGTACAAAAGGCCAGAAAATGCATTTAAAATCTGGTGACTTCAAAACTTTGATATCTCGGTAATCGCTTGTGTTATTTTGATGTTTGTTTTATTTTTAAATGTAGCTTATGGTATTTTCTTTATTGCAATAACCTCTGTTTTGCTCTGTCTGTCATAAATCATGTTCATATCGTGTGAAGAAGTAAAATTTTGGCCCCCACTGCTGGACCGATTGGCCAAGGAAATATTTTTATCCTACTAATAACTACAGAAATACATCATAAGATGTCTATAATATATTAGCATAATGTCCCAGGAATGCCATACTGTGGAATAAAATCAAAGTTCTATGACATAAGTATTATTATTTTCACAATAATAGCAGTTGAAAGGTCGTAAACTTTGTGCGTGTTTTTCTCGGAGTTTTAACCACCAATAAACATGAACCACATCACAAACATCAAGAAAAACATAATATATTATTATATTGCTGATAATAATGTAAAAGTAAGACAGCATTCAATGTATGAGGGCATTATTAGAAAACCCCTGTAACCTGAATGATAAAAAAATGAACCCGTAACCTGAATTTAAAAAAGAAAAACTGACACGAGTACCAGTAACTTCACAAACACAATGGCAATAATAATAATAGTAATAATGGTAAAAAAATAATATAATAATAATATGAGAAAGCAGCAAGTTACTATGCACTACAGCTGCTGGTGGGAGTAGAGTCAGGTGTCAGCTTATTGGCTAGCTGCAATGCAACCCGACTATCTGATTGGTCAGCTTCAAGGGGGGTAAGAAATGGGTGGGATATAGCCTGGTAATGCTCTCACATTCGCTTCAACATCACGGGAAGTCGACATAAGGAACATAAGAAAGATTGAACTCATAGGAAAAGCGACCATCCAGCTGGCAGAATTCTGGATCCAGTTGCCCACCTTGAGCACTAGTGCAGAACCAGACTGTTTTTTTTGCTGCATGGCGCGACGGCGCAACACACATGTCTACTTAACCAGGATTTTGACCCCTTTGTAGGTTGTTTTCTTAACACTTTTTTACTTCCAACTTATAATGGGAAAGTTTAGCTACTTGTTGGTGCGTGTAGGTGCTTGGCGGCCATTTTCTCGCTTATCCCGGTAATGAACTCAGCCTCATATATATATATACACACACACACACACACACACACACACGTATATATATATATATATATATATATATATATATATATATATATATATATATATATATATTACCCTCTTCACCGGGAATCGAACCCCAGACCTCTAGACAGAAGTCAGGCACTGATGCCACTACAACATAATGATAAAAGCTATAACACCTGAATTTTTTGACGAACCAGGTAAATCCGTTATGAGAGGATATATTTCAGTCACAACACATTAGGATTATTTCACAGCCCCGAACAACTAGGCAAGTGACAGAGCAGTTTGAATCTATCCCAGACACGAGTGACTTTATATGTTGGAGAAGCATTACACGCGTGTGTACAAATGTTTTTGAAGAACCAGGTCTGGATTTATCTGGTTCATCAAAAAATTCAGGTGTTATAACATTTATCACGTCGTGGTGTAGTGGCATCAGTACCTGACTTCTATCCAAAACCTGGGGTTCGATTCTCGGTCAAAAGTTTAAAAAACATTTTTACACACACGCGCAATGCATATCTCCCCAAGAGTATATATATATATATATATATATATATATATATATATATATATATATATATATACCTAGGCTGCTTCCCCCAAGGAAAGGGAGGTAGCCGAGACAGGACGACGCACTCCCCATTTACTCATCCATTCAAACACATTCATTCGCATCTTAGCCCCAAAGGGGAGAACGAACAGATCCTCACTGCACCACACCGCACAAGGGTCAACTGCGCAATGCAATCAGTGACATCCGCAGCAGGGCCTGACACCAGAACTGGTTTACCCCTGCCACATCATAACAGACCCATCCCCTTACCTGCACCTGACCTGACTAGCTGATCAGACCAAATGCGGGAGAATGTCCCCTCAGGGCTGCGTCATCACTTATTCATTCACAATTTCTCTCCATTTATTTCTGTTACGCACAGCCACTCTTCCTCGCTCAACTGACATCCCTCTTGCATCCAACGCTCTCTTCACACTGTCCATCCATCCTATTTGTGGTCTTCCTCTCAGCCTTACACCTCTCACATCAGATCTAGTTATCTTTTTCACAAATCGCTCATTATCCATTCTCTCCATATGCCCAAACCATCGCAACACCCTCTGCTCAACTCTACCAGCCATCTCCCGAACAACACCAGTTCTCCTTCGCACTTCATCACTTCGCACCCAATCCATACTCGTCACTCCACACATACTCCTCAGACACCTCATCTCCATTACATTCAAACTTTTCCTCTCTGCTACACCCATATTCCATGTTTCAGCCCCATATAATGCAGTCAGTACCACAACACCCTCTTAGCGCCTTCTCTTTACATCCATTCTAAGCGAACGACATTTAAACACTTTTTTTATTCCTCCCAGCACCTTTCCTACTTCATTTATTCTAAACTTCACTTCTGCATCTATTCTTCCATCCACAGCAACATGTGAACCTAGATATTTAAAACAATCTACCTCCTCAAGCAACTCACCATTCAAAACTATATTCATCCCCCTACCATCTGTCAACCTCGTACACTTCATTACTTTACTCTTATTCTCATTTACTTTCAATTTCCTCCTTTCACACACCCTTCCAAACTCCTCTACCAACTGTCTCAATCTCTCCTCTGAATCAGTCACCAGTGCAGTATCATCTGCAAACAGCAGCTGCTTCAGATTCCACTCTCCACCATCAACATTCATCAGACTCAGACCTCCACCTAAAACTCTTGCATTCACCTCCCTTACAACACCATCCATGTAAATATTAAACATCCAAGGCGACATCACACATCCCTGTCGCAGCCCCACTCTCACGGGAAACCAATCACTCACAGCATTCCCCACTCTTACACACACTCTACTATTTACATATAACTTTTCACCCTTTTTAGTAACCTACCATCAAGTCCATACAATCTTAAAACAGTCCACAAAGCCTCCCTATCAATTCTATCATACGCTTTCTCTAAATCCATAAATGCCCAAAAAACATCCTTCCCTTTCGCTAAATACTTTTCACACACTTGTCTCACAGAAAACACCTGATCAATGCATCCCCTCCCTCTCCTAAAGCCACACTGCTCATCACCAATCACTCCCTCTGTACCCTCTCTAACTCTCATAATTAACACTCTACCATACACCTTACCTACAACACTCAACAGACTTATACCCCTAAAGCTAGTACATTCATACTTATCACCCTTGCTTTTATACAACGGGACCACACAAGCACTTGCCCAGTCAAATGGTACCATACCTTTCTCAAAGCACACATTCAACACTCTTACTAACCAGTCAACAATAGTCACTCCACCATCCTTCAGGCATTCCACAGCACACCCATCCATACCTGCAGCTTTCCCTGTTTTCATCTCCTTTACTGCCTTCTCCACTTCCTCCTTCGTGATCAAAGAATCATTTAACTCTCCCAACACATTTATTCCGTGCACCCTTCCATCTGCCACAATCTCAGCCACCCTTTCCTCCTCTACATTTAACAATCTTTCAAAATACTCTGCCCATCTCTTCCTTACTCCATCCATTCTAATTAACATCCTTCCATCCTCTGATTTTACTCGTTCTTTCTTCCCAGCCTCTCCCTTTCGCACCCTTTTCACCTCCTTCCAAAACATTTTCTTATTCTGTTGAAAATTCTCTGTCAGCCGCCTACCTCACCTCTCATCTGCTGCCACTTTAGCATCACGCACAGCCCTTCTCGCTCTATTCCTCTTTTCCTTATACCTTTCATATGACATCTCATCCTTCCTCTGCAGCCACACTTCATATGCACGTCTCTTCTCAGCCACAGCCATACTTACTTTCTCGCACCACCATTCACTTCCTTTTCTTACACCACCACCCACACGTCTCACACCACACACCTCTTCTGCATGCCCCACCACAGCACTCTTAAACAACTGCCATTCCTCCTCCATGCTGCCATTTTCCCGATCTTTCACTGCGTTCCACTCATCTTTCAATTTCTCCTGATGCTCTATCTTTTTCGCTCTTTTATCCAACTCGCTCACTTTCAAAACCTCCCTGCCACACCTAACCCTCCTAGCTCTCACCCATCTCTTACCTACTCTTAACTTTCCCTCCACCAGGTAGTGGTCAGACACACCTCCACCCTCCCCTCTCAGAACTCTCACATCCAACAATCTTCCTATTACATTCCTAGACACAACCACATAGTCCATCAAAGCTCTATCAACAACCCTTCCACCCTCCTGTCTCACCCATGTATACTTATAAATATCTTTCTTCTCAAACAGCGTATTCTCAATCACCATCTCTCGCTCAACACACATCGCTATCATTTGTTCCCCATTTTCATTTCTTCCAGGCACACCATGCATACCAACTACGCCTTCAACTGCTACATTTCCCACTCTAGCATTCAGATCTCCTATCATTACCACATTCACATTCGCTCCAAAACTCTGCAGACACTCATCAACATCATTCCAGAAAGACTCCCTCTTTTGTTCATCCCTTTCACTACCAGGCCCATATGCACTCACAAACACCCACAACTCACGTTCAAATTTCGCTTTCACCCACATCAGTCTCGATGACACCTCCTTCCACTCAATCACATATTGCTGTACTTCCTGACTCACTAACAAGGCCACACCTTCTCTTGCCCTTGCTCTATCAACACCTGACAATCTTCCATTCACACTTCCAAACATAGACTCACCCTTCCCTTTCATCTTCGTTTCACTCAAAGTTAACACATCCAACTTTCTTCTCACAAACATTCTCCCAGTCTCCTCCCTTTTAGCCTCAATCGTACTACATCCACGCACATTCATAGACCCAATCTTCAGGGTACGGGGATAACTCCATCCCCCATCCCTTTCTCTGGCCTGTCTTTTTTTAGGAATTAAAAAACAGAGGAGGGGGTCCCTAGTCCCCTCACCCCGCCCCTTTTAGTCGCCTTTTACGACACGCAGGGAATACAGTGGCAGTATTCTTCCTAACACAACCTGGCTGCAGAGTAGTAGTACCACCCCATAGTGCGGCCAGGTTGTGTCCCCCCCGCCACAGGGGGAGATATATATATCTATATATATATATATATAGATATATATATATACATATATATATATATATATATATATATATATATATATATATATATATATATATATATATATATATATATATATACAAACAACACGAGGTGCTACCCAAAAGTTCCAGACATTTGAATAAACATACTCTTGTAGGTGTGTGTGTATATATATATATATATATATATATATATATATATATATCTATATATATAGATATATATATCTTTGCGCAGTGGCAGTATCGTAACCAATGAGGTCTTGCCTAAGTGACGTATTTGTTGCTGCTGTAAAGCTCGAAATTGGGAAAAGTTTCAATACCATCTCAGCACTTCTGCGGCACCTCGGTTTGGGTTACCTTTCCTAGAAGGGTAGTCAAGTCGTACCCCACCTGCTCGTGGTGACCTCGCAGACACCCTGTTTTTTTTTCCATTTCTGTTTTTTGTGCTTTTTTTCCTTCGGTTTTCTTTTTTTCCTCCTAAATTAGGGTGACACAAACGGGGGCGGCGCTACCTGGGTTTTTCCCAGGTAGTATTGTATATACGTTTTGCTGTTGTTGTCATTTTGTTTTTTTTGTTCTCCCTTATCATGAGTAAACAACACCAGTGCCCTCGCTGCAGTAGGTCTGTAGCAAAAAGTGCACAAGCACTGAAGTGCGCCTACTGCAGCGAGTGGATTCATATAGCTTGTGAAAATTTGGATGCAGGCGACTATCCATTCATGAAGAGGAGCCACCAGCTGGGCTTTCGCTGGCTGTGTAGCCAGTGTGTTGCACCAGCAGACGAGGTCTTGGCTGGTGGAGGAAGTAGTACCAAGAAGGGGTATGACAATAAAGTCATTGGGCCAATCTTTCAAGCAATCAGAGACGTATCAAATAGACTGGAGGCACTAGAGACCAAGGTCTCATCACCTATGGTGGTCACACAAGATCAGGCCAAGTCATTTGCGGATGCTGTTCGTGGGTCTCTCCTGGGGGGAGGGAAGGATCTGCCTGGGGGCGTGATTGAGATCAGTGCTCATGGCCAGAAAAAAGCCATTCATAGTCAGCATGTACTGATTGTGAAACCAGAGAGTGGCGCTAGTGCCCTGACAAATCAGATGGGACCAGGAGACATCAGAGGCGTACTTAACTCGGTACCGGTTGACAGCTGCCTTAAGACCAAGGCTGGTGGGCTGGTAATGAAGTTTCCGTCAGCTGAGGCCAAGGGGGAAGCAACTGGCTGACTGATCATTTTGGCTCTGAGGGCACTTTTTGCATATCAGAGCCAAAGAAAATGTTGCCTAAAATGACCGTGACAGGCCTTTCCTCTTCCTTGGATGACTCTGACATCATCCCAAATATTCTGAGAAAAAACAATAAAATTAAGATGCTCGTTGATCGAGGTTGTACCCTCAACCTTCTCTTCACAAGGACAAGGAATGACACCAAAACTGCTGTCTTGAAGATGTCGCCAGAGGTGAGATCCTCCATTGTAGAACAGGGCAATTACATCTATGTGGATCTTACAAGATGCCGCGCTTTCGATAGATTCTGGGTTACACAGTGTCATCACTGTCAAGGCATTGGTCATACATTTGAGAGATGTTCTAGGAAAAGTGATGAACCTAAATGTGTCTTTTGTGCTGGAGCCCATAAATCTAAGGATTGTAGTAACAGAAATTCTCCCAAATGCATCAACTGCTCCCTTTAAGACATCAAGATGCTAATTCAAAGTCACAGGTGGTTGTCCATTTTGCTTCAAGTAGAGAATGTCCAATTATGATTTCTCATAGGAATAGATTGATTGAAAACATCAATTTTGACCATTCAAAAAACTGACTACGTCCCTCTTGAACCAGTTAAGGATGGGTCTTTTAAATATTCGTTCCATCCGTAATAAGATAGACTATATTAATGAAACCCTGAATCAGCACGAGCTTGACATATTGTGCTTGACTGAAACCTGGTTGTATGAGTCTGATATCGATATTATTCGTAATGCCTTGCCTAAGACACATTCTATTATTAGTATTCCCAGGCCTGCTGTTGACTATCCAGGAGGAGGCGTAGCACTCATCTACTCTGCAGCACTTGCAAACGTTTCTCTCATTGACTCAGACCTGACCCCATCATCATTTGAATTTATGGAAGTATTAAGAAATTTCCATCAGAATACCATTAGAATTGCAATTGTCTATCGACCAGGTCATCCGGGCAGAGATCGAGGTTTTATGGAGGAGTTTGGGCAGTTTCTTGAAGGGTTTTCTCTTAAACCTGGAGGACTTCTTGTTTGTGGTGATTTCAATTATTGGGTTGACAGTCCAGAGTCAAAACCATTTTCTTCAGAATTCCTTGAGTTGATCACCCAGAACAATTTTTTCAATCATGTGAGTAATCCAACTCATGTCTCAGGACATGTCCTTGACTTGATCTTGTCCCCTGTTGGTTGCAGGCGCGTATCAGATGTGGAGGTTGACTCATTTGACCCCCTCATCTCTGATCATGCTCTGATCACTCTTAGTTTTGATGTCCCAAAATCCCCTTCATATAAAAAGGTCATCAGGTTCAGAAATTACAACAATGTTGACCGCCAGTTGATGTGTTTTGAAATTGATCAACGTTTAAACTCCATCGATTCTTCAAGTCTTTCTTCTGGTGAATTGGTTGATATTTACAACAACGAGCTCAGGTCAATTTTTGACCATTATTGTCCTGAGGTAGTAAAAACAATCACTGTACGTGATAATTCTCCGTGGTATGGTCCATCCATTAATTCTTTGTGTAGACAACATAGAAGGGCAGAACGTGAGTGGCGCTTGCAGCGGACCGAAGTAACTCGTTTGCGTTATGTTTTTGCGAGAAGAGCAGTCATTCACACTGTAAAAGCCCAAAAGGCTAGGTATTATCAAAATAAAGTTGATTCATGTGGTGGTGATCAAAAAAAATTGTCTGCAGTTGTGAACAACTTGGTTGGTCGGAGGAATGTAATTGTTAAACCAACTTCTTTATCTGATGCCCAATTGGCTTCTGATTTTGCTTCATTTTTTACAAGTAAGATATCTCGCATAAGAAGTGATTTAGACAGCAGTTCTCCTAGTGAAGTGTACTCAGATGACTTCCAGCCACGGTGCACCGGGGATCATTTGCTTTCAACATTTCATCCACTGGATGTAAACAAAGTCAAATGTTACATCAGAGAACTTAATAAAACATTTTGCTCACTCGATCCATGTAACATGTCACAACTGCCTGATGTGTATGAGCATGCTGCAGACTTTATCTGCAACATAATAAATAGATGCTTCTTAGAAAGTAATTTTGTGCAGTCTGAGAAACGTGCTTTGCTTAGGCCCCTAATTAAGAAACCTGGCCTTGACGTCGAGAGCATGACAAATTATCGTCCTGTCTCTAACCTGTCTTTTTTATCCAAGATTATTGAGCGGGCCATACTTGACCAACTCTTACCACTACTGGAACACAACAGAGTTGTTCCTGTTGTTCAATCAGCATACAGAAAATACCATTCGACTGAAACTGCACTAACAAGGATTCAGAGCGACTTGGTGGCAAACACTAGTTCTTTTGGATCTCTCTGCAGCTTTTGATACAGTAGATCATAAACTATTGTTGGATGATCTGTATTTTTATGGCGTTCGTGATAGTGCCCTTTTGCTCCTTAAGTCGTATCTGTCGGACAGATCTCAGAGAGTGGTTGTTGATTACGCTAGCTCTGATTCTGCTCCTCTTCTATTTGGAGTCCCTCAAGGATCAGTTTTGGGTCCAATTCTATTTACTATCTACACAAGTAGTTTATCGTCTTTACTTGATGCTCATGATGTATCCTATCATTTTTATGTTGATGACACCCAGCTCTATGTTAAGATGTCAGATATCAATGATACTAAGATAAAGTTTGAATCTCTAATGTCTGATATTAAGATTTGGATGGCTAAGAGGAAACTTAAGCTGAATGATGGTACAACTGAGATCATCATCATCAGAGGAAAGAGAAGGGGTGATGACACTGACAATGCCCTGGCTTTGAACATTGGCATGTCACAGCTGCATCCAGTCAGTTCTGTTCGAAATTTGGGTGTTTATTTTAATTCTAAGTGAAATTACAAAGAACACATTAATCAGGTTGTAAGAGGGTGTAACTTGCATATCAGAAATCTGTATTCTGTGAGAAGATTCCTGAATAGACAGTGCCTCCTAACATTGGTCCATGCAGTGGTCTTGTCTCATGTTGATTATTGTAATTCACTGTGGGTTGGTCTTCCAAATAATATACTAACAAAAGTTCAGTCTGTGTTGAACAGGGCGGCACGGCTTATCTTTGGTCTCCCCCCGAGAACCTCAACTACCCCGTTTCTGATTGAGTTGCATTGGTTACCAGTAAAGGCAAGAATTGAATTTAAACTGTGTCTTATTACATTCAAGGTTCTTAAGTTTGGTGAACCGAAGTATCTTGCTGAAATGTTAAAACTCCCACCGACACGCCCGGGTGTGATGTTACGCAGAGAAGATGATTCCTTGC
>NC_136993.1:32623049-32683234 GCF_032717465.1 Coenobita brevimanus
GGAAACCAATGAAAGTAAGTAGAAATGAATTTATTACAAACATAAAAATATGTGATAAAAGAGTATATTGCATTTTATACAAAAATAGAGCATAAATAAGCATTGTACCATCGTGCGAAACGAGCAAAATTGGCCAACTTGGTCACAATGAATCGCTAACATTCTAAAATCATGATACATATAATTTTTTTTTACTTACATAATACTTCTACAATAATATTATACCATTTTACATTTTATTGAACTGTTTTTACGTATTCACAGGCCTTTTGATAACATTTAGCGTAATGTTAGCGCTTATTTACGTAGTGAGTGAACTCGCTGTGACTGTTGTTTCAACTCGTATTGTGCTTTTTCCACTTACATAATACTTTTCTAATATTATTATACACTTTTCAACTTTATAGAACTGTTTTGAGATTATTTCAGGCCTTACGTAAATATATAGCGTAATAATAGCGCATAATAACACACACGGTGAAGTCGCTATGACAACTATTTCAACTTACAACCTATTTTTGTACTTATATAATAATTCTCCACTAACATTGCACATGTAAACACTTGATATAATTGATATCACATCATTTCTGGACTTACGATGGAACTGAGCGTCATATTTGCGCATACTTACACAGGGAGTGTTATCGCGATATCATTTGTTTCATCTTACACTAGTAATCAACTTATAAAATACCTTACTACTAACATTACACCATCTTCCACTGTATATAATTCCTATCACATACTTACTGACCAGAATGTGGGTGTACTCGTGACATCAATTATGACAACTTACAGTAATGTTCAACTTATACGTTTTATTCATGCTAACATTACACCCATTTCCACTTTATTTCCTTGCTATCACATATTTACTGACCAGATTTACACAGTGGGTGTAGTTTTGATAACAATTCTTTCCACTTACACTAATTCTCATCTTATACATTACTTTTCTGAAAAAATAACACCCGTTTCAACTTTTTTTTTGACTTAGCACCTACTGACTGGCCTTACCATTATCATGAGCGTCATTTCGCCTTCCCACACAGTTTCAGTAGTGTAGGAAATTATGATACTCCTTGAAACAAGGCTGAAGGCACAACGCAACATTGCACTCGACACACTCGTATCTTGTGTCTTTTCTCTGCGTGGATGGTCTGACTGTTGAGTGCCTACATACATGGCAGCGACGCTGGGGTTTACGACGGTTTGGTTCGGAAGGGATTGCGCTGGGGTAGTGGCGTCCTGCAAGACGTAGGGGAGTCTGAGCAGCCTGGGGGGTGCGGGTGCGGTGTGTGGGTCTGTCCTGGGCATGCTTGGCAATTATTTCACGTGCCAGCTCCCTCACAAACCCCTCAAAGGTCTCGGATACTTCGGTGGTCATTGCGTGCAGGTAGTGGGCGTTCAGGACCGTGATGTCGAGCAAGTGGAAAAAGAGTTTTTTGTACCACTTCATCGTGGTCCTGGCACAGTCAACACTTGAAATCATCGAGTCTGACTGATCAACTTGCCTCATGTTCAGATTATAGGCAAGTACAGACTCTGGTTTCCATACGTTGCGCCTCCTCTCGCTACGGTGATCCACGGAGTCTGTGCGGTGCATCAGGGGGCTGTGAACAGTTGATAGGAGGCAAACTTCCCTGTTGTGGTTCCACAGGGTTGCAAGGATGTTATTGGCCTGGAAGAAAACCACCTCGTTCTTGTCAAGTTTCCTCCCTATCTTGACCATATGGCGACGGTTTCTCTTGACTGTACCACAGACTCCGGTGTCGTGTTGGTGGAGGAACCTAGCGAGAAGAGGGCTAGTGTACCAGTTGTCCAGGTACAACACATGACCACAATGAAGGTACTCTTCTATCATTGTCTTCACCACGGCCCCAGAGAGTCCTATACTCCGATCTTCTATTATATCTGTCTGTGCGCCCGTGTACAAGACTGTCTTGCACATAACCAGTCTTACAGTCACACATAACAAAGATCTTGAACCCGAAACGGTGTCTCTTGCTGGGTTTGTACTGCCTAAAGGAAATATTGCCTCTCCACAACACAAGACTCTCGTCTATGACGAGGTCTCTGTAGGGATAAAATGAGGAGCGGAACATTTCCTGTAAATGATCAAATACCAGCCTAATTCTCCTCATTTTATCGGTGTTATTTGCATTGGCTGGATCATCTTCATCAAAAAAGTGGAGGCGGCAGAGAATATACTGAAATCGGTTGCGACCCATCACCTTTCCAAAGAAAGGTGTGAGGATGATTGGCTCAGTTGTCCAGTAGGCAGGAATTTGGTTTTTCCTCACCACACCCATCAAGATAACCAGGGCCAAAAATAGGAACATCTCTGAAATAGTCACGGGATAGTCATACTGTTCGGAATGCCTGCTCGTGGTTCCCAAACGTTCACTTTCACGGCGCTGTGATTGTGAAAAAATATTAGTTTGTTCAGCTATGCGCCCAACAAATGCCTCACCAAAGAACAAGTTGAAAAAATCCAACCGTGACGAACCTGCATTTACACCTTTAGCTGTGCAACCTGACCGTCACTCCTCAGTGAAAGGGTGAATGATGGGAGTAAAATTACTCCCATCTTCCCAGTTCCACGTGACACCACCGTCTCCAGCCACGTGACCATCGTCCCCTTCGTCAGGGTGGGGAGGTGAGGGTGGTGGGGGAGGTTGGGGAGGTGGAGAGCGGCGCCTCTCATCACTCGCACTTTTCTTCCCTCTCCCTTTTCCTTTACCCTTTCCCTTCCCTTTCTTTCCTTTCCCCACATCCTGGGGCTGTGGGAAGGAAGTTTGGGAATATTCAGGGGTGAAAGAAGTGCTGGGGAGTGACTCAACCTCCTCTCCCCTAGGCCTACAAGCACCACGTGCTCTTGCTGCCTCCCTCACACCACTTGCCCCTTCACCCCGCACTACCCCCACACCACTCTCACTTTCACCCCGCACTGCCACCACAACACTTTCCCTTTCTCGCAGCAATCCCACCACACCACTTGCCACTTCCCCAGACAAAGTACTTTGACCATACCTTATGTGTCGTCTCGCCCCACCTTCTGATCCTCGTGGTGATATTTTCTCTTTTCCCAACCACGCGGCGATATCATGTCCTAGGCCTCCGTCATCCTCATCATCCTCATCCTCATCCTGATCAGATTCGGGATGGAGAGATAGCTGTGCACGTGGTTGGGGAGCAGCCTGGCCATCCCTTGCCTTACGGTATGTCACATACCGCGTTTTTCGGGGCGAAGGGACCTCCTCATCACTGCTACTTATTTCTTCCTCTGGCTGGACGTAATCGCGATCCACCACATCATCATCGAGTGGAGAATCACTGTCTCCAGTGAAGGCTTCCAGGACGGATGCGATTTCCTCGTCTGAGAGACCTTTCCGCGCCATGTCTGACCTGGGTCACTGCTAGCAGGTGAGTGACCGAGACAAGGGCGAGCGCGGGTCACACGGGGTCTAGGATGCTGCCCGCCTGGCGGCAGGTAGGGGAGGCTTGGGTACCTGGGCGAAACGAAAATCTCGCGCGAATTTTGAAAATTGTGGAAATTATGAACCTTGCAATTGCAGGATGTTGAAGTATGTCCCCGGGATTAGCTGTGACAAAACGTGAGGACGTGGAAGTACGTCCCCGGGACGCCTCAGGTTAATAAAAGCTTGTTTAATGTAACTCCTCCAAATGAGAAAACGCAGATTGAATTAGCTAAGTTACAGCTAGCCCTGCAGGAGGCTGGTGTTAAGGAGGCTGAATTTCAAGCACGTGCTAAGGAGGCTGAGTCTCAGGCTAAGGAGGCGGAGTCTCAGGCTAAGGAGGCGGAGTCTCAGGCTCGTATTCAGGAGGCACAGATACAGGCACAAACTGAACTTGCCAGGATTCAGGCAGACCATGAGTATCGCATGAAACAAGGTGGAACTGGATCATCTAGCTCTGATGATTTTGATATGGCTAAAAATGTTAAACTTGTCCCTCCTTTTAATGAATCTGATTTAACAAAGTATTTTCAGTTGTTTGAGAGGGTAGCTACAGGTTTCAATTGGCCCAAAAAGTATTGGCCAGTACTCCTTCAAACTGTTCTCACCGGTAAAGCTCAAGTAACTTATGCATCTTTGCCTCAGGATCAATCTGATAATTATGATGTAGTTAAGAGCTTGATTCTTAAGGCCTATGAGCTTGTTCCTGAAGCCTATAGAGTAAAATTTAGGACAACTTACAAGCAAGATAAGCAATCCCATGTTGAGTATGCAAAAATCAAAGAAGATCTGTTAGAGCAGTGGTTAAATTCTAAGAATGTGGATTCTGATTTTGACAAATTTAACCCGTCACGTCCCGAGGTTTTCCGCACCTCCAACATCCCCCAGTCCCGAGGTATTTTCGATTTTTTTTTTTTTTGCTAAAACCTTCGCTTTTGGTGAGAGACATCGAAAATTCATAGAGAAATCGCTCACCTGAGGTTTAAAGTGCCCAATCCAGGTAGGAGTTCCTCCTTACCTGAGTGGGTTTTCTAACATGCTGGCACCAAAGAAAACGAGTTCTATGGGAGGGTAACTATTTTATCCACTCATAAACGGTATTTATTTATTTACTTGGTACGAATGTATATGTAGTATGACAGTATATTGGTTTTCAGGCAGTAATAAAGGCATTATAAGCATTGTTTCACTCACTAACTAATCACCATACCTGACCTATTTTTGCCACACTACCTGATCATTATTTCTGGCTGTTTCTTCTTCTAATGCTATGTAAACATTGTCCTCCACATTGTCATCAATTGGGGAATCACTCTGGCCCTGAATAACTTTACTAGCCAGGTCACTGGTAACAGGTCCTTTGCCAAGACAATGGCGTGAGGGGGGGAGGGGGGAGGTTATGCAGTGTAAGGCATTGTCCCTGCTTGGTATCTTGTACAGGAATAGAGGAAGGTGTCCCGTGTATACATACGAAAAATCACGTGCGAAAATTGAAAATTGTGCAAATTAGCTACCTTGCAATTGCACGACGTACTGGTACGTTGCCGGGACTGGCAAATGCAAATCGTGGTGACGTACCCATACGTCGTCGGGACGGGGCGGGTTAAGCAGATGATTTTGCTGGAGGACTTCAAAAGGTGTATTAATAAAGATGTAAGCCTATATCTTGATGAGAAAAGAATAGATAATTTGTCTGATGCTGCAGTTTTAGCTGATGAATATGTTCTCACTCACAAGAGATATTCTAGAGAAAAAGGGAAAGCTGAGAGTAAGTACGTTGCCTCTACTCAGAGTACAGGTAACAGGAAAGAGAATAAAGATGATGTTTCTCAGGAAGTAAATACCAGCTTCACCTCTAGATTTCAGAAAAGTAAATGTACTTATTGTAGTAAGCTTGGTCATACTACGGAGAAATGTTTCAGGAGACAGCGTGATGTGAACAAAAAGGAGTCTTTAAATATTCAAGCAATTGGTCTAGTGTCCACCCTTGAGAGTTCCCATAATTCTTTAACTGAGTTAACTGAACCTGCTTTGAGGGGTAATTTAAATTCTCATGATGGAGCTCCTCTTTTGAGCAGTAACGTGGGTGACACTCTCAAGAGTTCATGTGCTAATTTCCTGTCTGATGGTTTTGTCAGTCTTCTGGACAGTAATGACAGGAAATCAGTTAAAATATATCGTGATACAGGTGCTTGCCAATCCCTTATGCTGACCAGTGTTCTAGGCTCTAATGTTAATTCCTCTGATGAAACTGGAATCTTACAAGGCGTAGGGAATAATTACTTCTCTGTCCCTCTGTGCACAGTGAATTTAGAGTCTGGTTTTGTTAATGGTTCTGTTATGGTTGGGTTGGTTGAGACACTCCCAATGTCAGGTGTAACTTTCTTACTTGGAAATGATATTGGTGGAAGTCAAGTGTGTCCAGCTCCTCAGTTGTCTAGTGAGCCAGTGGCTGCGACCCAGGATTGTGATGTCCCTGATGTGTTCCCTGCATGTGCTGTCACTAGGGCTAAGTCTAAAGTTACTGGTGATTTAGAGGATAATGATGATGATGTTATCCTAGCTGACACTTTTCTTGCTAATTTGGACCACTCATCAGATGAGGCAGTACCGCGTAGTGTTGATAATTTGTCTCGTGAAGAGTTGGTTGAGTTGCAGGTTGCTGACCCCGAGTTGAAAGGTCTAGCTAACTCTGCTTGCAGTGAGGAAGAGTCAGCCGGTGCATCTACTTGTTATTATATAAAGTCAGGAGTACTTATGAGGAAGTGGAGACCCCCAACAGCATCAGCCGACTGTGAATGGGAGGTTGTACATCTAGTTGTCATCCCTCGTGTTTGTAGGCAGGATATCATTAGAGTGGCTCATGATTCCAGTTTGGCAGGACACCTTGGATTTAGGAAGACTGTGGCACGCATATTGAAACACTTCTACTGGCCAGGTATATTCAGGGATGTTTCCTGGTATTGTAAGTCTTGTCACACCTGTCAAGTTGTGGGGAAGTGTAATCAGACCAAAAAGGTTGCACCTCTAGTTCCCATTCCTCCTTTTGAGGCGCAATTCACCCGTGTGTTGGTGGATATTGTGGGCCCTCTTCCTAAGACTTCTTCAGGATTTTCTTATGTGTTGACCCTGATTGATATGGCTACTCGTTATCCTGAAGCCATTCCACTTAGAAATATCTCAGCAAAGAACGTGGTTAAGGAAATGCTAGGGTTCTTCACAAAGTTTGGTCTGCCCAAGGAGGTACAGTCAGACCGGGGAAGTAATTTCATGTCAAACGTTTTCAAGCAGTCTCTGAAAGAGTTGGGGATCACCCAGATCATGTCTTCAGCTTACCATCCCCAGACCCAAGGAGCGTTGGAGAGATATCATCAAACACTCAAATTGATGCTCAAGAAATACTGTTTGGAACATCAGAAAGACTGGGATAAAGGTCTTCCATTCGTTGTGTTTGCTGCAAGAGAATCTCCAAATGAATCACTGGGCTTCTCACCTTTTGAACTACTGTTTGGCCATGAAGTAAGAGGACCCCTTAAGTTACTCAAGGAATGCTGGCTGTCGGAGGAAGATGACGTCAACCTGCTGGAGTATGTGATGAAGTTCAAAGAACGGCTGTCCACTGCTTTACAGCTGGCGAGAGAGAATTTAGCAGCTGCTCAGGAGAAGATGAAGACTTGCTATGATAAGAAGTCCAGGTTACGCCACTTTCAGCCAGGAGATCAGGTTTTGATTCTGCTACCAGTTCATGGGCAACCTCTTCAAGCCAAGTTTAGTGGTCCTTATTTCGTGGAGAAGAAACTCAGTGATGTCAACTATGTCATCGCCACATCAGATCGTAGAAAGAACAAGCAACTATGTCACATCAACATGCTAAAGTTATATCACAGGTGGGACGAAAATAATCCAATCTGCGCTGTAGCTGTTCCACCCGAGTCTGCAAGTGAAGCTCTCCCATGCAGTATGAGCCTGAGTGATAGTTTGGGGAAGAATCCTGATATCATGAATGATCTCCAGACTAAGCTTTCTCATCTACCTCCCGAGGAAAGGCAGGAGTTTTCGTCATTACTGCAGGAGTACCCGCAAGTGTTCCGTGCCACTCCAGGAAGAACCACTGTGTTGATGCATGATGTCGATGTTGGAGACGCAAAGCCAGTTAAATTACCTCCATACCGTGTGAACCCAGTGAAAGTTCCTCTCATCCAGAAGGAGCTTGGCTACCTGTTGGACCACAAGATGATTGAGCCCTGTCAGAGCGAGTGGAGTTCTCCTGTCACTCTGGTCCCTAAGCCGGGTGGATCACAGTGGCTTTGCATCGACTACAGACGTGTTAATCAGATAACCAAAACAGACACTTACCCTCTCCCTCGTGTGTAAGATTGCATAGACAAGATTGGAAAGGCTAGGTACATAAGTAAGTTTTTGTTAAAGGGATTCTGGCAAGTACCTATGACTGAACGTGCTAGGGAGATCTCATGTTTTGTAACACTAGGAAAGACTTTTGCATGTTCTGTAATGCCATATGGTATGAAGAATGCACCAGCCACATTTCAGAAGCTCATGAATGTTGTAACAGAGGGTTTGGCAATGTTGTTTATATTGATGATGTATTAATCTTCAGTGACAACTGGAAAGATCACCTATGCCATATCAGTAAATTTCTTGAGCGTTTGGTTCAGGCTAATCTTGTAGCTAATTTATCAAAGTGTGAGTTTGGTCAAGCTAAAGTTCAGTACCTTGGGTACGTAATTGGTGATGGACATGTTGCACCACCAGCAGCTAAGGTTCAGGTTATAAGTGATCTTCCCAGACCTAAAAGTAGGAAAGAGCTACAAAGATTTTTGGGAATGGTAGGTTATTACAGGAGATTTGTTCTTAACTTTTCAATTCTTGTATCACCACTTACAGACCTACTGAAAAAGGGAGTTAAATTTGTCTGGACCGATAACTGTGAATCCTCTTTCAGCAAACTTAAAGCTATCCTATTAAGTCAGCCAGTACTCGCTACTCCAAATTTTGCTAAGCCTTTTAAGATGTCTGTTGATGCAAGTGATACAGGAGCTGGGGCTGTTTTGCTGCAAGAGGATGATCAGGGTATTGAACACCCTGTATCTTATTACAGTAAGAAGTTCACTCCACCTCAAAAGAACTACTCAACTATTGAGAAAGAGCTTTTGGCCTTGATTTTGGGTTTACAGCATTTTTCATTTTATTTGTGTTCTGGTTTTGACTCCATAGTCATTTATACAGATCATAACCCACTGAAATTCCTTAGTAAGTTTAAAGATAAAAATCAGAAATTGACAAGATGGAGTCTACTTCTTCAGGAGTATTCATTAGACATACAGCATGTCAAGGGGAAAGAAAATGTTATTGCAGATTGTTTATCTAGACTTTAGACAGATTGTTTTAGAGTAATAAGAAATTTCCTTTGTAAATGTCATTTTCTTTGTGGGGAGGTGTTACATAGCCTATGATTTCATCATCCTTTGTGTAATTTTAACGCACAGTATGCTGCATGTTTGATCACGAGCGTGTTCTGCCTCAGTCCCCCCTTCTACCGTTATAGTAGAGTAAGTCGTCCTTTCTGTTGTTCAGAGCAGGATTGTCAGCTCTTTGTCCCCTATGGCTTCATTTGCGCGTCCTTCTTACAAGTTGTATCAAGCTCTGCTGGCCCCTATATAATGAGCTGAGTCTCTGCATTATTGCCACTTAGATCTACTCCTCATTTTGCTCACATCTCTGTCCTCCCCTGTACAGTTGTTATTATTGTGAATGCTCAGGAAGTCTCTAATCATCTAGCAGCTATGTGTAATTTGAGTATAACTGTTGTTGCATTTTTTCTTGTACTGTGTAGCACAAGGTTAATTCTTAGGCCTAGTAAGGTTTTTGTAATTTATGTAAGGTTCTTATTGTCAGCCATCATTAATAATATTTTGTATCTGTAATAATATATCTGGCATTCACTGAGTATTATCTGGTATCTCATTTTACCAGGGCTGACTTAGATAAATTTACTCATGCTAATTTCGTGTTAATAGAGGCTATTGCAGTTAACCATATATTTAACCTGTTTTTTGCCATTACATTATCCTTATGAGTCCTGAAAGTTTTGTTGTTAGTTTGAGCATTAAACTTTAACTTGTAATTTTACCTAACTCTTTTATTTTTAACCTGGACCTTTACGGGACAGTAGTGATTATTAGTATTCTCACTTAAAGTGTACATTATCTTTCTCTGTTCCGTAGGAATATATATATATATATATATATATATATATATATATATATATATATATATATATATATGACGTGCAAACCAAAAGTTCTAGTAATTTGAACAGTGGAAGCCAACCATTTGCAGGTTTTCCATTTGCCGCTAGGAGTCAGCAGCACCCCTTATGCATCAACGTGACCTGATCCGTGTCTGTGAGCGGACGTGTTGTTGAGCTATGCTTACTATTTTAATGTGACGTGTAGGTGGTTTTGCAGTTTTGCAATGGAGAACCAATGGCGCAGCAATGTCAAGTTGATGTTGATCGCTTTCTTCAGTATCCAAGGAATTTTTCACAAGGATTTCACCCCACCTGGCCAATCTTTCAGCGGAAATTTGTATTGTGAAGTTTTGCAGTGTCTGAGGGATAACATCTGCTGCAAACATGCAGAACAGTGGAAGAACAAGGACTTGGTCCTGCATCATGACAAGACCCCCGAACCCACATCATTTGTTGTCCAGCAGTTCCTGGCTTCCACTAACATGGTATTCATTCCCCATCCACTCTAATCGCCTAACGTTGCCCCCTGTGACTTTTTCCTGTCTCCGAAGCTGAAATCACAATTGAAAGGGCCTCGATTTGACTCGATTGAAGAGATCCAGACAGAATCGCAGGAGGTGCTCATGATCATAACACCTGAAGCCTTCCAGGCATGCATAGACTCGTGGAAAAAACGCTGGGACCACTGTATACATGCCCAAGTGGACTACTTCGAAGACGACAGTGAGCACTAGGAAGTAAGGTAACTTATTTTCTTACAATATTCATATTACTGGAACTTTTGGGTAGCACCTAGTATGTACATATTATGTGTTATATATATACATAAACTAAATGGGGAGTGAGAGTGTGAGAGAAAGGGGGGTATGGGTGGGGTATATGCGCGGGAGTGGGTGAGAATGAGAGGGCAAAAGGAGTGTATGTTGTTGTGAGCAACAGATGGAAGGAGAATATAAAAGAGTGTGGATCAGTTGGCTCAAGAATTTTGTGGGTAAGACTGAAAGTTGGACTACAGATGTGGGCGAATGTATGTATTTATCGATGAACGCATGATCGTGCAAGCTCAAAAGAATTCTGGACAAAATTATGTGGAAGCATGCATGGAAAAGTTTGAAAGGAATGAGAGAGTGTTTTTGTTTGGAGATATGAATGGAAAAATAGGGAATGTGAAGGTGGATAGGGTAGTTCATGAGTACGATGTGCCTGCAGAGATGGATGATAATGGCAGTGCTCTAGTGGACATTTGTGGCGGGAGAGGGTTGGCGATAGCTAATTCCCACTTCAGACACAAAATGATCCACAGGTATATGTGGCAAGTGATCAGAAGGGTGGGTGGAGAAATGTATGAATGGAAGGCAATGATTGATCATGTTTGTGGATGAAAGGATGAGGTGTGTCATGGATGCAAGAGCATATAGAAGTTGGGGGAGTGGACTTTCTGGTGGTTGTGAGAATCAAGGTCCAAATGAAATAGAGGACTGGAAGAAGGGAAGGACAGGAGGGAGTAGTTTATACAAGGAGGGTGGAAAGGTTACAAGAGGATGGAGAAAAAGCAAAATATAAGTGAGAAGTGGAGGAGTTCTTGGGTAAATATGGATAGGAGCAATCGAGGGACATGGAAGGTATGTGCAAGATATTCACAGAAGAAATCTGTGCAGCATGTGAGGTGGTGTGTGGGGTGAAGAGAAGACGAAATGGGGCGCAAGGAACATCATGGTGGAATGAAGAGGTGAGATAGGCTGTGGCACAAAAGTAGAAAACATTTGGTGAGTGGATGAGAAACATGGGTGTGGGAGAAGTTGAGAGATGGAAGATAGAGTTATATGTAGAGAGGAAGAGAGAGGTGAAAAGATTAATAAGAGAGAGTAAGAAGAGAGTGGATGAGGAATTCGGAAGGAATTTGAGTGTAAAGTGGAATGTAAAAAAAAAAAAACAATGTTCTGGAAAGAGGTAAAGAGAGTTAGACAGGGTGTCAAAGAAGTTAGTCGGGGAGTGAAAGATAAGAATGGTAGAATACTAGTGGAGAAGAGAGAAAACGTGAGAAGATAGAGCGAACACATTCAGGAATTGTTGAACATAGAGAATGAAAGTAATGCGAGTATAGGTGGCTGGGGAATGGCTGGAAGAAGGAGGGATGTGAGAAGCAAGGAAGAAATCAGTATGATGGAAGTTGTGGAAGCAATTAGAAAGTCAAAATTGGGAAAGCACCGGGAATTGATGGACTGTGTGGTGATATGCTGAAGCATGGGGGAGAGATAGTAGTTGAATAGATGTGGAATTTGTGCAGATTTGCCTGGTGGGAATATAGAATCCCAGAGGATTGGAAGTCTTATTTGAGGGTGCTAAGGCTGCAGTGCGTATGGATAGAGAACTGAATGAATATTTCTATTAGAAGACTGGACTGAAGCAGGGATGTGTCATGTCTTCACGGTTGTTCAGTCTGTATATGGATGGGGTTATAAAAGAAATACAAGGTAGGGCAGTGGATGTTGGAACGGCCTTAATGAGAGTGGGCAGTGTATGGAAGCTCCCTGTACTGTTCTTTGCAGATGATATTGTGTTGTTGAGTGAAGAGATGTGGCACTGCAACGCTTGGTGGATGAGTCTGGGAGGCTGTGTAAGAAATGGCATCTAAAGGTGAATGTACAGGTAGGTAAGAGTAAAGTTATGGTCTTCGAGAGAAGTGAAGTCAGTGAATGTACAGTGAGGTTGGATGAAGAGGAAATGGAAAATGGGAGTGCATTTAAGTACGTAGGTAGCGTAATGGGTAAGGATGGAAGTTTAGAGGCTGAAGTGCTTGAAAGGGTACAACAAGGAAGAAAGGTTGCTGGTACCTTGAAAGCAGTAATAAGAAACAGGAAAGTGAGCATGAAGGTAAAAAAGTTACCGCATGACAGTATTGTGATACTAACACTATCGTATGGAAGTGAAGCTTGGAGGGATAGAAGTCAAGAGTGAGAGCAGTGGAAATTAGTTATTTGAGAGAAGCATGTGGAGTCACATGAAGAAACAGACTGACAAATGAGAAAGTGAAGGAGCATTGTGGTGTGGATGTGATAGGAAACGTTAGCAGAAACACACGGAGGTGGTTTGGCCATGTGGAGAGGATGGAGAGTGAGAGACTGACGAGGCGAGTGTATGTGAATGAGGTGGAGGGGGGGAGAGGGAGGGGGAGGCCAAGGATGAGATGGGGGATGGAGTGGAGAGGTATGTGAGAGAAGGGGGTGTGAGGTGGGAGGAGAGCAGTGAAATAGTGGGGGACAGGGCGACGTGGAGGTGATTTGTTTGTGGCTGCCCCTTGAGGGATTGGTGCGTCTGGCAATAGATAGGCACTAGATAGGCAAAAATAGTTTCGGATGTCATCAATCAAGAGTTTTAGTGTTTGATAAAAAGCTGTATTTTAGATAGATATGGAAATTTAAAATCCCTGTCTCTTGAATAATTGTTTTCATGGATCACTGGCTGGTTTATAAATTGCAAAGCAACGGCCTGTAGTTATCAGAGGGTCATCATCTTGGTTAGAAGAAATTTGTGGAGTTCCCCATAGATTAGTTTTGGGACATTATTCTCACTACTTATCTAAGTTTCTCTCTCTCTCTCTCTCTCTCTCTCTCTGTCACGAACTGGTGCGAGCGTGTTTATAAGTTCGTGACATTTTTGGTAACTGTGAAAACCGCGAAATCTAGTGGAATTCTCATTATGTATCACTCAGTTTAACCGTCCACATATTCACCCAATCGGGAGTGTTTTTAGAACATTTTTCACTGTTTCATAAGTGATCATCCTTGCGTGCAACATTAGCACCTTCACTGAGTGAATTATTCTGAGTGTGCATCACTCACTATTTCCGTTGGCCGTTAGCAAGCGT
The DNA here is from genome assembly GCF_032717465.1 of Coenobita brevimanus. NCBI lineage: Eukaryota > Metazoa > Arthropoda > Malacostraca > Decapoda > Coenobitidae > Coenobita > Coenobita brevimanus. The sequence continues at coordinate 32,636,671 of NC_136993.1, forward strand.
GGCTGGCCCCTCACCTCTCTCTCACAATTTGAAGTCAATCAGACTTTGTGCATCGTGAGAGCAGGTCGTTCTTCAGTGAGTTCCTGAAATCTCCACTCAGTGTGATCTGGCATAGAGGTTCAGCGTGGTGGCAGTGTCCTTCCTACGTAACGACGCCCAGTTCATCCCGCCTAGCCCCCCTTGTCTGACCAGTATTTCTTTTCGTTTTTCCTAGGCTTAAGAGTTTAGTTTAGCTTGTGAGTGAGCGAGTGAGTGTATTCTCTTTGTTATTTTGAATTCATTTTGAGACATGTAACGTAAATTTATCTCATTGTAAATAATAAATTTACAGTTCTTTTCTCTTGAGCTTCATGTATGTAAACTTGTGTTTTATTTTTCCACATTAAGTTTATTTTACTTACCGCTTCTAGTTTGCATAATGCTTTGCATTATTCATAACTGGTACTTAGGGCAGTCCTTTTGCATCAAACTTAAATCTATTGTGCTAACTTGGAGTTAATGCATCAGCAAGAACCTGTTTATCATTCATAGCATTAAGGCACGTTTTTGTGAGGCCTGAGGCTCAAGCCTGGCTTCGCTCTTCGGCTTAAGCCAAAGTGGCCCGGCAAAAACAGTACTCGAGCCATACTGACGAATGTAAACAAACACCCCGGTCAGCTGACGACGCAAAGCAGCATGGCAGATATTGGAGAATCAGATATTTTTGATCTAAGCAGTAGTTCTTCCCTCCAGATGGGAACTTTTCCGTTGTTTGCAGAGACACAAGAGTAAGCGACTGTTGTGTCCACTGAGCCAGGTCACTGCGTTGTTGTCTTTAATGGCAACAGGCACTAGGTACATAAAGCAGCTGTGTTAACCTCTGGAAAGATGAAGGGCATTATATAAGGATAGCTTTAAATTTAAAAACTTGGGGTGCTTATTGAGAACCCTAGGAACAAGGTACTCTCAGTGACAGTGTATGGGAAAGTAGACAGAACTCTTATTGATATTATGGTGTAGTGGTAGCAAGCTTAATAATAATGCTGGAGACAACTCATTTGTGACCATCATGTTTGTAATGTAGTCAAAAAGTTATGTTGTTGACGGTAGGAAACAACTGGAATCATGGACTGGTTAGGTTTTGATATTCGTAAGATCTAACACATATCAAAAGTTTGGTGAGTAAAAGTCTGATAATAGGTTATTGCTTTATTTTACGTACTTATTAGGCTTGGCAGCGCCAGTAAATTTACAGCCATTGTTTTACTATTAAGGAACATCAAACTTCCATAATTGTCTGAAGCAGATTGTATAAGGTGAACATACCCCAACACAAGTATCTCCACATTTTTACCTCCCACTTCCCATCTACACATTGAAAAAAAAAAAAAAAAAAAAGGTTGTATTACCGGTTAGATCATGTCAGGAGTATGAGTTTAAGGCGGTTTTTGATAAGTGTCTGTTTGTGACTAAGTAGCTGAGAAGAGGCTTCATAGGCCAATAGTTTTTTTGGCAGCAGGTAATGAGTTTGTCAAATATTTTGGTAAGGATGATGATGAGCCTAGGCAGCTGACTATATGTTGGTTGGATAAAATTTGAATGTAGGATCATCCAGACAAGAGTTTGGCATGCCTTATTCAGTTTGGTAGAAGATGAGCTAACTTCATCATGCAGATGTTGTGCCTGCCAGATTAATATATTTGTATATCTATTTTTTTTTCTTATGGGTGCAGATGATTGGCCATTTAAGTATTAAGTTGGCCAACAAGCTGTATGAGTGCATATCTGGTTCATTCAGGTGTGCATGCAACAGGCAGCACTCCCTGTATGTTGCATGAACTGTATCTGCATTATGAACTCTTTATCAGTGCATACTTTCAGGGGAAAGGAATTATCAAGATGATATTCATTTGTGATAACAACGTATTGAATGTGTAGAGAATTTCTGCCATAGGGTCACATTGCCTTGTGATTATTGAGTATCTGGTAGTGCTCATTTCGGACAATTTTTAGATTCGCACAACCAGAGATTCTTAGAAACATAAGTTTACCAAATAAGTTCTGTGCCAATATAGGCCATTTTTCATTCTATGTACTTTGCTCGCAAATGAATAATACTTGCATTAGGTTGAGTTGGGTTGGGTTAGGTTAGGTTGGGTAGTTAGGTTACATTAGGTTGGGTTGGGTTAGGGTAAGTAGTAGGCCAACAATTTTTTTCATGAAACCTGACTGTTTCCTATGGTTTTGGGTGTGATTCTGTTAATTTTGACCTTTATTTCTAAAAAGAAATAGTGGATTCTAAGGTGATTGCAAAAATATTCATTACTTTGAAACCATTGACTGGCAATAGATTTGAAGGGCAAAATCAAATGAATCACACCAAAAACCATTGGAAACACTCAGATTTGATGCAAAGATCAGTGGTTGTGTGAAACTAAAAATTGACCCTCATTTCCATTCAGGTGTTCCCTTCAGTGAGCTTCTTTGCTGTTAGGTTATGTGTCCCCACATCCCCTCAAAAAAAAGAAATATATATTAAGAATATTAGCAAAACCATACTTTATAATTACATTATGTTCCTTTGGGTTAGTGCAGAGAATCACATGGAAAGCAGAAAGGCTTCATTGATCACCTGGATCAGAAAGAAGATCTTGATTTCTTCAGAAATATGCGAGTCACCAAGGAAACCTTTACTTTCCTCCTTGATTTTGTACAAGAGCAGTACAGACCAGTGTTCCGTGGAGGGACTCCGCCTGTTCATTAAAGTGTTCTCTCCATCTGTTCACTTTTTCTCCATTCTCCACTGGTAATCTACCATTTTTATCTTTCACACCCCAACTAACTTCGTTGGCACCCTGTGTAGCTCTATTTACCTCTTTCCAGAATATTTTCTTACATTCCCTCCACTTTGCACTCAAATTCCTTCCAAATTCCTCATCCACTCTCTTCCTACTCTCTCTTACTAATCTTTTCACCTCTCTCCCCCTCTCTGCATATAACTCTCTCGTCCTCCTCTCAGCTTCTTCGACGCCCCTGTTCCTCATCCACTCATTATATGCTTTCTTCTGCAAGGAAATAATTCATTAGCATTAAAAGTGTTCTTAGAACTGTATGAAAAAAAGAAAAAAAAGGAGATGCATGGATAAAAAATATTCATGAATATATTAAGGAAATCAGCATAAGAAATACTAACCAACTGGACAATTTAAAAAAGGATGAAATAAAGAAGGTAAATGAATACGAAAAAAAGAAAATGTTGGAGAGAAGAACTGACAAACAAATCCTCAATTATATTTTATAAAGAGAAAAAATTAGATATTAAGGAAGAAAACCTTTATGAAAACACACAGGGTTCTATACTGCTGCACAGATGTTGCTCGAACACTTTAAAATTAAACTGGAGAGCAAGGTATATTGGTGGAAATACGTATTGTGAATTATGTAACAAAACAAGAAGAAACTCTTGAACATTTCTTTAAAAACTGTAATGCATTAAAAGATATAAGAAGTAAATATGAGGTAGAAGAAGGCAATTTAGAGTATATGCTGTTATAAAAATATGCAAAAGAAGATGCAGATAAAAAATTCTGCCACTGCAAGAAATACCTCTGTGAAGTATGGAACACTAGAAAACGTGTTTCAAAACATTAAAAAAAAAAAAAAACGACAACGAACAGCCCAGTGCTGATTCAAAAGCAATACTGAGTGAACACCATCTGATCTGATCTCCACCACAAACGGGCTGTCCAATTCACTCTAGCTACACATGTTCTTCTCTCAGGTGCATCAGCTGTAAATTCTAGCATATCTGTATATCAAAATCATTCGGTGCAAGCCACATACTCGTGGCATATTGAAAAAAAAGTGAGAACAGCACATACAACACATTGGAAGACGCCATCTTTGTTTACATATGACGTCACACTCCCGGGCTCGAACTACCTCAAGCCACCTCCAGGGGTGGATCGACTTGGCTTGAGTCTGGCTTAAGTGCGGCTCGAGTCCAGCTTGAGCCTGGGCAGCGCAAAAACGGGAATGGACGTTTGGCTTAAGTCTGGCTCGAGCCAGGCTGAAGCCTGGGCCTCACAAAAATGCGCCTTTAGTTATTGATTGTCAGGGGTGGAACCACTTTCTCGTGAGGCTAGCAGTACTAACAAACAGCATTTGAGAGTAATTAGTCTCTGCTGTGTACTGCTGAGAAAGTAAATAAATTCTCGTCCTTAGAGTATCGGCGAAGTAAGCTGGCATAAAGAAATCATTGCTTGATTTTCACAAGTCATCCTTGTCTCTATTGACAAGTTAACATTTAAAGTATTCTTTAATATATAAAATTACAAAAAAAACCTTCACATCTGGCGACCTCATTCCAGGATATTAACTCCTAGCTCTAAAGTTATTCACGAGATAATACTCACTCACTCATACTTAGGTATTTATCATTAAAGTCTATAGGCACTATTTTACTGTTGATTATTGAGTCAGTTCTATCAATTTTAAGTAATAGTTTTCACAGTCAGTTGTTTGTTTAATTTTCTTTCTTTACCAATTTAACTATATAAAACTGCTCACCACTAACCTGTGCTTATATTCTTTATTCTTGATTATTGGCATCTTTCTCTGCAAAATAGCAGTCAGTGTTTGGTCTTTAGTTCACTCAGACTAAGTTAGCATCATGTCTACCGACGTCTATATACAGGAAGCTAAAGATATGGGGATTACTGACCCCGAGAAAATCAAGGACTACTTCCTCTCTCGGTTCAGTTACGAGCAGCAACGTGAGAATAATGCTCACGAAGAGCGTCGAATCAGTGCGAGGAATGCGAAAAAGAACGCGAATATGAGCGAGAACAGCGTGAGGAATGTGAGAGAGAACGTGAACACGAGTGACAACAACGCGAATACGAGCAAAAACAACGCAAACTCGAGTTAGAACATGAGCAAGAACAGCGCGAGGAACGCGAGAGAGAACGTCAACACGAGTTAGAGCAATGCGAGAGAGAACGTGAATACGAGCGAGAACAGCGAGAGAGAGAACGAGAACACGAACGTGCCGAGCGTGAGGCATGTGAGAAACATGAACTTGAGATGCAGAAGATCAAGCGAGACTCCTTGGCTTCAGACACATCTGGTGCAGCTAACCCAAGCTCCACGAGCGCTCTCCCTGCACACGTTTTGATGACCCCACACATCAGGCTTCCTCCATACAAGGAAGGCGAGCGAATTGAGCCATTCATAGCTCGTTTCGAAGACATGGCTCAGCCATACCAGCTGGATGATGCAGCTAAGTGGCTCCAGTTCCTTAGTTTGTTTGAGGGCCCTGCTCTCGATATTCTCCACAGAATTCGTGGAGACAATCTCACGTATGAGATGATGAAGGCCACACTCGCCAAATCGTACGGTCTTACGGTTGATGACTCCAAGAGTCAGTTTATGAGGGCGCGTTTACAAGAAAAAGAGACTTCCGTTCAGTTTCTTGACCGGCTTACTGCTTACTTAGATGAGTGGATGGAGAAAGATGAAACTCCTTCCACGCAAGAGGGTATAATTGACCTTATGCGGCGCACACAGCTAGAAAAGTCGTGGCTTGCTGAACTTATGGCTCAGCTTAAAACCTGCCAGGTAAGGGATGCCAGCCAAATGGTGGAGAAGGCTGATGCATTCTTCACTGCATACGGGTATAAAACTTGTAAGCAGCATACCTGGAACAGAAAAGCTGATAAATCTGGGAAACCGTCTCAGACTGAACCCCAGCAACAAGTCCTTTCTCAGAATAATGGCCAAGGTCCAAGCAAATCGGAGAGGAAGGACCAGGGGCGAAATACCCAGAAACCTGAGTGGAAGCGGTACGACAAGCAGAATCCTAACCAGCAGCAGTACCGGTATTTCAAGCAGCAGCAAGGCAAGGACAAACCACATAACCCTCAGTCAGGACAATCGACTCTAGTGTATCAGAGGTAGGATGCAAATGCAGCCTTCATTCCACAACAAGCGCACAGTGGTGCCAACCCCACCAGTACAGGTACTTCTCCACAGTTCACTGGTCCACCAGCGACAGTGAACTCTCCATCTCAGGTTGTCAATGCTCCAACTCCTCAGATGGTGGGCACGACTCCTCAGGCATCTAGTTCTCAGGGCGCCACATTTGCTGCATCGTTTGTTCCGCAGTCTCACCAATGACTGGCTGCTACCTCCTCAGACCCTTCCACCAGTAACATAGCCTTTCTTGTTCAGCCAGGGTTTGTGGGAGGTGTTTCTGTAAATGTCCTGAGAGATAATGTTCCTCAGGTTGCTCTGTCAAGCAAAGTTTAGTTAGGCCCAACGAGTACACGGGTAAGCAGATCCAAGTTAGACTTATTGATGGATCAGTGAGATTGTTCCCTGAGGCACGTATCCAGGTGGCATTTCCTTTCTGCACTGGCTTGACAGCTGCTGTTGTCATGCCAGAGTCCTTGTTTGACCTCATTATTGGCAATGAACTGGGCATCAAAAATAGTTGCGCCATAGATGTTGCTACTCAAACTTTGGCTGTTGCAGTAACACGAGCCATGGCCAAGGCTCCGAATCGTGTCATCCCATTGACCGTCGCAATGCCGCAAGATTTGATTCGTAGTCAAAATGTTGTCCAAGAACAACAGTCTGACTCCACCCTTGCCTCAGTGCGTAAGAAGCTGGATGGTAAAGTGATTAAGTATTCACAGGGAGGTCAAGCCAAGTTCCTTCACAATCAAGGACGGCTATACCACGAGTCACAAACACCCCAGGACGAGGTTCGACTGCAGTTCGTCATTCCTGCGAAGTATCGCCAGGCAGTGTTCGAATTAGGTCATTGTTCAGTGATGGGAGGTCACATGGGCCAAAAGAAAACCTCTGACTGCATCCATACTGACTTTTTCTGGACAGGAAATAAAAAGGCTTGTGCATTCCTGTGATGTGTGTCAGCGTACCACTGACCGGGGACGTGTCCGTCCTGCGCCATTGAAACCAATGCCTGTAATCTCTGAACCGTTCGAGAGAGTAACAGTTGATATTGTTGGGCCAATCTCTCCTAGGGCAAGTGATGGATCAAGGTATATCCTCATTATTGTTGATTTCAGCACACAGTGGCCTGAAGCCATGGCCCTTAAAAATATAGAGGCCGTCACTGTTGGTGTGGCATTGATTGAAATGTTCTGTTGCCCCAAGGAGGTCTTAAGCGACCGGGGATCGCGGTTCACCTCTGCAATGATGAATGAAACATTCAGGTTGTTGTCCATCCGAGGCCTGGGAACTATGCCTTATCAGACCATGTGTAACGGGTTGTGTGAGAGGTTCAATGGGACTCTCAAGATGTTGAAGTGCATGGCCGCCGAACAGCCAAAGGAATGGTCGCGGTTCATTGCTCCTCTTCTATTTGCTTATCAAGAAGCCCCACAGCATTCCTTGAAGTTCTCACCTTTCGAATTGGTGTATGGAAGGTCGGTCCGTGGACCACTGCAAGTCCTTCGCGAGTTATGGGACAATGAAGAACCCGACCCTGAAGTCAAGACCACCTACACCTACGTCCTTCATCTAGCTGATCGTCTACAGTCGATGTGCGAGTTAGCCAAGGAAGAATTGATCAAGGCACGCGAAGTTCAGAAAGCCTATTATGATAAGAAGGCAAAACTCCGAAAGTTTAGTCCAGGCGATAAGTGCTTGGTGTTACTCCCCACTGCCCAGAACAAGTTGTTGGCACAGTGGAAGGGTCCATTTGATGTAGTAGAGCACATGTCAGACCTCAACTACATAATTCAGATGGGGAATCTTTGCAAAAGGTTCCATGTTAACATTTTGAAGGCTTATCACGAGTCAAACCCCGAGGAGACTGGCCTACGAGTAGCTGATGATAGTGACCAGCCACTGGAAGAAACCGGGGCAACTGCGGTGATCCCAGCTGATGACCATGATGATGAGCCCTTAACCGTTCAGTCCCGTCAGGAGGAGACTGTCGGAGATGTTTTACTTAACACTGACTTAGCATTAGGTGACCAGAATGCCATAATATCACTACTCCATCAATATGGTGACTTCTTCTCTGACCAACTTAGACATGCAAAGGTTGATTGTCACACAATTGAGTTGACCAGCAATACTCCCGTAAAGGTTAAGCCATATCCGATTCCCATGCGAATACTGGACGCAGTAGACAACGAAATTGCTGACATGGAGACTGCAGGTATTATTGAAAAGTCCTCATCTCCTTACCGTAGTCAAATGGTAGTAGTCCGCAAGAAGGATGGTGGAGTCAGGATTTGTGGCGACTATAGGAGGCTAAATGCAATCACCAAAGTGGATGCTGAGCCGATGGGTGACCACATTGCCATCTTCTCCAAAGCTGGCAGGGTAACGATATTTCACAAAGCTCGATTTGGCGAAGGGATTCTTTCAGATTCCCCTTCACCCCGAGAGCCATCAGTTCACTGCCTTTGCTACTCCTAGGGGGTTGTATCAGTATAAAGTCCTCCCATTTGGACTTACCAATTCCCCAGCAGTATTCAATTGTGCCATGAGACAAGTGCTTCATGGAATTGTAGGAGTAGAGATGTTCGTTGATGATGTCCTCGTTCATTCCGCCATGTTGGAGGAGCACCTCAGACTCTTGAAAATTGTCATCAGTAGACTCCAGAGTTTCAACATGACTGTTAAGCCTAGCAAGTGTAAATTTGCTCACAGTGAGTTGGAGTTTATCGGACACATTGTTGGCAACAATCGCTGCAGGTGTCAGGGTGATAAGATCAGGAAGGTTAGAGAAGCCCCGGGACCTGTGACCAAGAAGCAGGTTAGGGCATTCCTTGGCCTAGTGGGGTATTATAGGAGTTTTATCCCCAACTTTGCTCTCATTGCCCAGCCGTTGTATGAGGAGCTACGGAAATATGCTCCAAACACCACTGAATGGGGAGAAGTGCAAGAGAGATCTTTTGCCGCCCTTAAGAACATGCTGTGTAAGGAGCCTATCTTGTGGTTGCCTGATTCCAACAAACCCTTCATACTGTGCACTGATGCTTCACAAGATGGAGTAGGTGCCGTATTAATGCAGGAATCGGAAGGTGGAATCTTCCCAGTGGCATACCACAGCAGTAAGCTAAAACCCGCCGAGAGGAATTACAGTACTGTTGAGAAGGAACTCTTGGCCGTGGTTGATGGTGTTAAGAAATATTACTATTATTTATATGGAGCACCATTCACTCTGGAAACTGATCATATGCCACTCACTAGTCTCAGCACGACTAAGACGGCTAATGCAAGATTAACATGCTGGACACTGTATTTGCAGCAGTTTAACTTTGTTGTGAGATACATCAAGGGAAGTGACAACGTAGGTGCAGACCTGATGTCTCGCCGGCTCACTGCTGACTAACACGGGCAACTGTTGTATGCTGGGTTCCGTAAGACAGGTGTCCTCAGAGATTTAAGTAATCTAAGGACCAGCCTGGTTCCCAGTTAAAAGTGTACCAGTAATTGCTGACATCTTGCCCGTTGATCCCACAGGACACGTTACATCCATGACCTGTACATGCATGTATACCATAGGTTAAGGGGAAGTTTGAGATCCCCGTAAGGACAATCTGAGGCTGTGTATAAATTACCTTGTGGTGTCTCGAGTTGTGGGCCTTCTTGATAGGATTCCCGGAGAATGCACATTATCCACATGAGTGTTCACACCCACGGTGGGTGTTAAAATGTGACCTGCCGAGATTGCGTAGGGATTGTCAGCTTCCTAATGTTAATTGTAAGTGTAGAGTTAGGTTAACCAGTAAACTGCCCGTTCTGAGAAATTTGAGCAATTCAAGAACTGGCATGTTCCCTGGTTAATAATGCTAGGTTAACCAGTAAAGTACAAGTGTCCTGAGAGATTTATGAATCCTAAGACTACGTTTCCTGGTTAATAATAAACCTAAGTGCTGATTGCTAGGCAGAGAGAGAGAGAAATGACACTTTTGATGCTCCACTTTGATTCCTTTCGCAGGTGCAGCTGGTGGGTGCAGCATTGTCGTGAAGATCAGCTGGTCGTCCCTGTCGCATGCTGCCGCCCCTTCTCTTTTGCCTCGTCGTCATCATTTACTATTGATTTGTATCACAGAATTTGACATGTAGGCACAGTTACACCACAACTGTCACACATCACGCTACATAACAATTAGTTGTTAGTGTAAATGTAGCGAACTTTTCGCTCAGTTTGACCTGAGTACAGGATTTTTCACCTTCGTCTCAGAGTTTTTTCCTCAAGCTTGCTATATTAACGTAAATACAAGTTTTTTACGCTCATGGGCGACTGTGATTTTCTCCTGTAGCAGGGTAGTACACACACCACAGTGTGTCTTGTGTGATTGAGTTAGGATTCATATGTATGTATATCGATTTATTTATTTTTCTGAAGAAAAACAAATTTGATTTTGATGGGGTGTAATGTCATGAACTGGTGCGAGCATGTTTATAAGTTCGTGACATTTTTGTTCACTGTGAAAACCGCGAAATCTGTGGAATTCTCATTATGTATCACTCAGTTTAACCGTCCACGTATTCACCCAATCGGGAGTGTTTTTGGAAGATTTTTCACTGGTTCAAAAGTGAACATACTTGCGCGCAACATTAGCACCTTCACTGAGTGAATTATTCTGAGTGTGCATCGTTCACTATTTCCGTTGGCCGTTAGCAAGCGTGGCTGGCCCCTCGCCTCTCTCTCACAATTTGAAGTTAGTCAGACTTTATGCACCGTGAGAGCAGGTCGTTCTTCAGCGAGTTCCTGAAATCTCCACTCAGTGTGATCCAGTGTAGAGTTTCAGCGTGGTGGCAGTGTCCTTCCTACTTAACGATGCCCAGTTCATCCCACCTAGCCCTCCTTGTCTGACCATATTTCTTTTCGTTTTTCCTAGGCTTAAGAGTTTAGGTTAGCTTGTGAGTGAGCAGTGAGTGTATTCTCTTTGTTATTTTGAGTTCATTTTGAGACATGTAACGTAAATTTATCTCATTGTAAATAATAAATTTACAGTTCTTTTCTCTTGAGCTTAATGTAATGTAAACTCGTGTTTTATTTTTCCACATTAAGTTTATTTTTCTTACTGCTCCTAGTTTGCATAACGCTTTGCATTATTCATAACTGGTACTTAGGCCAGTCCTTTTGCATCAAACTTAAATCCTTTGTGCCAACTTGGAGTTAATGCATCAGCAAGAACCTGTTTATCATTCATAGCATTAGTTATTGACTGTCAGGGGTGGAGTCACTTTCTCGTGAGGCTAGCAGTACTAACAAACAGCATTGGTGTGTAATTAGTCTCTCCTGTGTACTGCTGAGAAAGTAAATAAATTCTCGTCCTTAGAGAATCATCGAAGTAAGCCGGCATAAAGAAATCATTGCTTGATTTTCACAAGTCATCCTTGTCTCTATTGACAAGTTAACATTTAACGTATTCTTTAATATATAAAATTACAAAAACCCCTTGACACTCTGTGTGTTTGTGTGTGTGTGTGTGTGTATATATATATATATAAGATAAAAAGTTACAGATGACACTAAAATCAGAGGCAGGGTAACAACAAAAGAAGACTGAATTAATCCACCAGTAAAACACCTTTGTCGGCAATGTCCAAACATGGCCATTTAAATCTGAAATCATTGATATGTCACCTTACACCCCGAGGATGCCTAGAGTATTTTGATGGCTATCTACCTACAAAGTTTCCTGCCTTTACGACAAATTGTCTGACCTGTGGCCCTCTTTTGATGTTTGCTTTCGACATGCTGCAATTGGCGAGTGTCACGTGCCACGTGCCCCGCCAGGATGTGATGATGTCTGTCAAAACAAATCTTAAGGAATGGGGTATCATATGGTGCAAACCACGCAGTGATCGGCCCTGTGGTTGCAAAGATATAAGCTTCTCAAAAGCGTTATGGTCGGACCAGGTTGGGCATGGCTTGGTTGGGCCGGGCCGGGCTGGGCTGCTCATATGTAAGAAAATGCCACTACTTGACGAGAGACTCGCGAGGGTTTCGCCCTAGCTTGTAAAAACGACCTGGATTAGGCCATGAAATCGGGTTAGAAAAGCAGACAGAACCAAATATATGTACCTTAAAGAAAAACCATATGCATACCAACGCAAACCCCGTAAGTTAAAAAAAGGGCAATGCAGACCTTTTAGTTATTGTTAACAATTATCTGATAAAATAAAAAAGAACGAAACGAGAAAATAATGCAGTAAAACGCTTAGCATCATTGCAAGGGACTTCGACATTAAAACACCCAAAATAATCACTAAGAATTTCTGTCACTTGTATTGGGAACATTACTGGTCCCACCCCCATGTTAAAGACGAAAGCAAAGTCTAGAGAGAGCAGAGAAGATGTATCACATTTATCTTCTCACTATGAAAATTACCTAACGAAGACAAATTTAAGAATCAAATTTAGTTTTTGTGAGATGGGACCGACTTCATGGCAGTTTAATTCAGTTATGTAGCTTATAACTGGTAACAAATTCGACATAATTTATGATAATTTGTAAGAAGTTTTATAATGAAGCTCGATAGTAATAATGTGATGATAGTCAACAGATGTAACATTATTATAAGCAAAAAGTGTTTTTATTTTTAGCATTGTGGAACAGGGGAATAAAAGCGTTTCGATAGCCACCTCAGACACTGTTCATTATGCAAGGTCATAGGCTCACTGCTTTCGAGATGCTAAGCTCTTATTTACCTTTTGGTGTGTGTGTGTGTGTGTGTGTGTGTGTGTGTGTGTGTGTGAGTGTGAGTTACATGCTGTCTGAAACGACAAGAGTTTGATCCCTTGCTGTGACGGGAATCAGTGTGATTACATTTAGTTAAAAGATACATTACTGATGATCCGCATAATTGATTGCCCATTCAGGAAGCACCCCATGTAACACCATCACACCGATCCTACATTGAACAACCCTGTTATGTAATGAGTAATTTATGATGAATTGAAGTTATTGAGGCTCCTTCAGCTCAGAGAATAGATTATGATGGAGCCTTTTTTTTTTTTTTTTTAACAACAAAATCAGCTTTTCATGACAAACATAATTCTGCAGGTTCATTGCAAGTAGAGACATTTTTTCCTAAATGCCACCAAATCTGCTAACCTGACCAAAGTCGAATTCCCTCAGTAGTGCTAACTAAAATCTCCTTTTATTGATAAGAGCAAAATTTACACTTCGTCACCAGACTGAAGCACTTCCGAAGATAACGAAATATATCATCAACATTATAATTTATTTCATTCCTCCAAGTACTTTAAGTTTATCTCCTAAATAATGTTCTTCAATAAGACTGCGATTTTATGCAAATCTCAATACAGCTTACATAAATACCTTTAGTACAAAAGGCCCTTCCTAAAACTGACTGGTGGGAAGTAAAACACTGTATATTATACGTGAATGTACTGAAGAAGTAAATACTCTCCACGAAATTACTGGCAAAGCCATTTTTGCAGCATAATATATTGTTATCACTTTGTTCAGATGATGTCTTTTACACTGTATTCTTACTTATCACATATGACTTTCTTCGGTTTAGCAGAGCCCCATCCTAAATGGAAGGTTAAAAAGGCTGTGCTTTCCCCTTCCATTTCAAAAGACCTGTCTTAATAAAAATATATTTCGTCTGGAGTGAATGATGATTGAACTGTAGATATGTCTTCTTGTTAGAGGTATTACTTTAACTGCCACTGCGAAATGCATTGTCTACATATCCGGGCAACACTCTGGGAGAAATTGTCAGAGACGTAGCTATTAACCGAAGGAGAATTATGGGCAAATCTATAATACTGTGGGTCATAAGCAGATGGAACAAGGGGTGATCTCTGATCTGAGGCGAAAACTGTAGCCCCAGAACTGTTGGTGTTCGTCCAATAACATAAATTATCCTGTTGTCTTCTAGTCTGAGAGCTGATCTCCAATATCTCCTCCTTCCAGCTATTGATCCAGCGGTAGACAGTAGAAGTACTTGCTCCAGACTCTTGTGCTATGTCCCGCACCGACACACCTCCCAGCCACATCGTCACGATTCGCAGGCGATCAATCGTCACTGGTCGCCTTTTAGCATTTCGTTCGTACATTGTTGTTGTCCTGTCCAGAAAATGTGATGATAAGATAAATTATCATGATTCACTCGCAAATGGAATCGTAAAGTTAATCGTTTAAGTTAGAAGTTATAGTATTTTCACTCTTTTTCCTTTGGAAGATGCTGTTGACTTTACGGAGGACAGTTCGAAACGGAATTATATATATATATATATATATATATATATATATATATATATATATATATATATATATATATATATATATATATATATATATATATTCCGCCTGGATAGGGATGCATTCATTAGTAACACTTAAATAACCGGTTATAGTAACGCCTCACATCTCATACCCAACTCCCCGAAAGCAAGGTGGTGAACCACAAGGGAAGGGCAACATCAACCTGTAGTTCAGGGAGTTCATGTTGAAAGGGGCCTGAGCCCTCATCAACAGCAAAAATAACAACTATTAATACTGTTGTTAATACACTCTTCTAAAATGAGGAAAACTGTACGTTAGGAAAACGAAGTCCTTAGGATGAAGGGGTTTATAGGAAGGTGCGTATCTATCTCTACATTCAAGCACCTTAATAATGGAGGGCAGAGCGACGGGCAAATCTCTTCCATATCGTGTTGCCCTGGGCCATCAGGCTGTCCATTACCCTATTCGCAGCACCTTCATTTGGTCTCCCTTTCCTTCTCTCCTTCCCCATTTCACTCAAAAACATTTTACCAGTCAGTTTCTCCTCTTTATTCCCTCCTATTTCTAGGTATTTCTTCGACTTTCCAGGACACCACATAAGATATTTTACCCTCTCACTCACAAGATTTGTGTCCTTTCAGGAAATTCCACACTTAACACTAGAATGTGGATAACATAATTGTAAGGCAACATCTTCTTTCCATCCGTGCTCTCCTCCTTATTCCTTGTCACTGCCTTCCGTGTACTGTGCATACAACCTCCAACCCCTAACTATTCACTTTCTTGCACTGCTTCCTCTAAACAGCCATCCTGTCTCATCACACAAAAAAGGTATGTGAATGCCCTCGTATTATAACTTTCCTGAACCTTTAAACTCACTGTTCACTGGATGGATTACATACCTTTCAAAAACCACAGTAATACTTAAAATACATCCACATTTAAATTTACTTTCTTACCAACATTTCCTAGCTCATTCACTAAGGCCTGCACCTCCCACATATATACACTTCAAAGACCACCAGCAAACAAGAGTATCGGCAAATTCCACAACCTACCCCGTCTGGCAAGGCACACTTTAAAATCGAAGACCCTGCTTTGTATTTATTTACAACACTGCATTTCTGTATAATGCCATCCATCCATTAAAACGTATGCCCAGTAACTGTAAGCAAAACTAAACCGCATTTCAGTTAGAAATAAAGAATAGATTCCAGGCTCTGAGCTATGCTGAGTGTGACACAGATAAAAGAACAAAATATTTCAAGGAATCAGTGGAGGTAGTAGGAAAAGCCAATACAACCAAAGGCAACAAGGATTAAAAAACTACCCTCGAGCTCGAGAAAAGAATAATGGAGATGATGTAAAAACAAAGAAAGATGAAACAGAAACAGCAGAATTAATTAAGCTTATTAACAAGTGAGGGAGAGAGAGAGAGAGAGAGAGAGAGAGAGAGAGAGAGAGAGAAGAATCTAAGGAAAAGATCAGCATAAAGAAACCATTAAAAAAAAAAAAAAAAAGGTTTAAACAAGTTCGAAGCAAAATAACACCTGGAATGCAACAAATTATATCCACTGATAAATGGTGGTCATTAAATGTGGAGAGAAGATATTGAATATAGTTGAAGAATTTTACAAAGATCTTTATGCATCAAACACAACAGTATCAACAACTAACTTTTCAGTTGACACAAATAAAGTACCGGAGGTAACATTTGAAGAACAACCTTGTCATAAATATATGAAAAAAGAAAAAAGAGCACGTGAAGATGGAATATTAGCGGATTTACTGTCGGATGCAGGAGCAGAAGTTTAAAACCAGCTGGCCCACTATTTATCTAATGTAAAAACAAGAAATTCTTCCCCAAACATGGCGTTGTACAAGAAAACAAGAAAGGTCACTCAAAACAGCTAAGTAACTATCGACCTTTAAGCTTATAATGAGATATTTCCAGACTCTTCAATCAAACCCTTAACCCGCGGCGTCCCGTCGACGTTCTTTAACGTCCACACGTTTTGTCACTGCCAATCCCGTCGACGTACATAAATGCGAACAAATTGCAAGGTCCCTAATTTGCACAATTTTCAATTTTCGCGAGTCATTTTTGGTACGTATTCACGTGACACCTTCCTCAACAAGATGCCAGGTAGGGACAATGCCTTACCCAGCATGACCTCCTCCCCCCCCCTGCATGCCATTGTCTCAGCAATTCACCTGTTATCAGTGACCTGGGCAGTATAGCCATGTCATTCCACGGTACGAAATTCAGGGCCAGAGTGATTCCCCAATCAATGACAATGTGGAGGACAAACTTTACATAGCATTAGAGGAAGAAACAGTCAGAAATGATGATCAGGTAATGTGGCAAAAAAAGGTCAGGTATTAGTGAGTGAAACATCGCTTATAATGCCTATATTACTGCTTGAAAACCAATATACTCTCGTACTACATATAAATTCGTACCAAGCAAATAAATAAATACCGTTTATGAGTGGTGTGAAATAGTTATCCTCCCATAGAACTCATTTTCTTTGGTGCCAGCCTGATAGAAAATCCAGTAAGGTAAGGAGGTACTCCTACCTGTAATGAGTATTTTAAACCTCAGGTGAGCGATTTTTCTATGAATTTTCGATGTTTCTCACCAAAAGCGTAGGTTTGAGCCAAAAAATTTTTTTTCCTAAAATGGTCGGGATTGGGGGGAGTCAGTGGTGGAAAAGTGGTCAGGATGGGGCAGGTTAAGAACAGAGCAACAACTTTGAAAGAAAACCAACCTCCTGAGCAAGCAGGGTATTCCACCACTTATCATCGACACAATAAATCAGCTAATGAACGAGATGACAATATAATACAGCACTTTGCTTGAGTTTTGTTGATTACAAATAGGTTTCTGACTTAGTGGAGCATGTAGCAGTTTTTTATTCACTCCTGGAAAACAGTGTGAACAAAAACTTTAAGCTGTTCGAAAACATATACAGAGAGGAAAATGCTACACTTAAGTAACATAAGGACCTTGAAAAAATAAATGACAGTGAAATGGATCCGGCAGGGAGATACAGTTTCACCAAAATTATTTTCAGAATGGCTGGAAAGCATTTTCAGAAAGGTAGAATGGGAAGACAAATTAGCAAACACTGAGAGAAGTAATTTAAATAATTTATAATATCCAAATGACATTGCAGACATTGCAAGAAATGTTAACTGACATAAAGCGAGAAAGCCTCTAATCGGAACTAGAAATGAAACAAAGAACAACTAAAGCAATGTCTAATCCATATATTTGACAGGGCTCCCTCAAATTATATGATTAAAATCTGGAAGGAGTTGAAGAACACAGTTACTTGGGGTAAATAATAAAACTAATGAGAGACTATGAAAACGAAATTAAAGGCAGCGTTACAACTAGATAGAAACCTTTCAGTAAAAACAGACATCATAAAAAGTCGCTTGTAAATACTTATGAAACTAAAAGTATAAAATCAATGTATAATTGCAGCTATGATGTGCGGTTCTATGACCTGGAAACTGAAAAAAAAAAAAAAAAAACTAATCCGTTCTCAAAGAGCAATAGAAACTCCAGTCTCGGGGAAAATCTTTAAGAGACAGTAAGAGATCAACTGAAGTAAGAGAGCTGAGTAAAGTGAAAATAATATAAAAGTTGTAAAATAACTGAAGGGGCGGGTGGGCAGGTCATGCACCATGCATAAGGATAACCTATGGAACAAGTGGCTGATTGACTGGCCTCCAAGAGATTGTAAGCGTTGCAGGAAAAAAGCCAGACCGAAGATGGAAAGATGAGAAGTTTGCAGACAAAACCGGGCAGAGACTGGCTCAGTCAAGAAGGTTGGGGGAGGATTTTCTGTAGCAGTGGAATTCCAATGACTGATATATTTAACCCATTGGAGCCCGGTGTCCGGAATATTGGACAGAACTGGGATTTTTCAAGTCTTTAGAAAGTAGGGAATCCCCGGGTAGGGACCTATGAGCTTCGCGACTATGAGCCGATAGGTGGAGGGCGGTACACTTAGTACCCACCCAGTGCCATGCCTCGACCAGCATCCCTGAGATCCAATGGGATATATATATATATATATATATATATATATATATATATATATATATATATATATATATATATATATATATTTACTTATTTATCACCAACATCATCATCATCATCATCATTATGGTCAGCATCATCAGCCAATGCAAGTCCACTGGTAAACAAAATGCCTCCCCCATCTTGCTCCCTGAATATCATGACTTGGCCAATCAATGCCACTTTTTGCCTGAAACTTTTCTATCTCATCTCTCGACCTCCTGTCTGGCCTCTCTCAGCAATGCTTACAGTCCGTTGGAGTTCACTCAGTCAGCCTCTTGTTCCATCGGTTATCCCTTATTCTTGCTACCTGACCTACCAACCCCCATTTCTGTTCTTTTATAACTTCCATAATGTCTTCGACTGTAGTCTGCTCTCATACCCAAGTTGATCTCTTCCTGTCTCCTAATGATATTCCCAACATTAGGCTTTTCCATTGCTGTTTGGGATCGGATTAGTTGATTTCCCATCGATTTCCAGGTTTCACAACCGTACATCATAAGTGGGATTATACATCCGTTGTATACTTTTCGTTTCATACATATTGGCAAGCTAGTTTTCATGATGTCTCTATGTTTACCGAAAGCTTTCCATCCAACTGTAATGCGCCATATTATTTCACTATTATGGTCTCTCGTTAGTTTTAATATTTGCCTCAAGGAACTGTGCTCCTCTATTTCAAGAATTCCCTCGCTTATTCTGATCACGTTGTTTGATCAATTTGGATTAAACATTAGTTTTACTCTGGTTCATCTTTAGCATTACTTTGAAACTTTCTCTATTGACGTCATTGAATTTTTCTTTCAATGTCTCTGCTGTTTCGGAGATTAGGACAATGCCAACTGCAATTCTTAAATGGTTTATATTTTCTCAGTCTATGCTTATTCCTTTTTTCCCTGTCTAGGTTTCTGACAATAGTTTCTAGGCATGCTGTAAAATGTTTTGGCAAATTTGTATATCCCTAACACACGCCCTTTTCAATCGTATTTTTTTCAAGTCCCTAGGGAACTTAAATGTAGCAGTTCCCTTTTTATATGTGTTTTTAAGCAGTTTTACAATTATCTCATTTACTCCTTGTTCCTAAAGTGAATTGATATTTGCTATGTGATCCACTGAGTTGATAGCCGTTTCTTAATCAACATAACCTAAGCACATTGGTTTATTATATTTTGTAGTTTTCTCAATTGGCTGATTCATTGTGTGACGACAAATAGTAGTCGAATAACCTCATTGGAATCCTACCTGTTTGCAAGATTGTTTTTTTTTTTTCCATATTTGTTCATATTTTGTTTGTAAGGACTTTATTGAAGAATTTGTAAATAACTTATAAGCTATTGGGTCGATAATTACTAAGATCTTTTGAATCACTTTTATTGTAAAGAAGCATAACTATTGCAACTCACAGTATTTGGGAAATTTTCTTAGAGCATGTTTTATACTCGTGCATCTGACAGTAAATCTGCCACTGTTCAACCTTCTACTTGGGCCTTCCTTCTCATTTCATACTTTTAAGAGAAATGTTTATTTGTCTTGTGTTACCTCAGGTATTATCACTTGTGTCAACTGAAAACTTAGCTATTGGTACCATTTTCTTTGTTGCATACAGTTTTTTGTTTAATTTTTCAACTCTTTGCACCATCCTATCTCGACATTTTATGACTTAATTTTTTTTTTTTTTTTCAGTAATATAATAAGTTGCTTTCCTACAGCCATTTTACTTCGGATCTGTTTCAGACTTTCTCCTTTTTAGGTGGGTTCTTTGAGCTGATCCGTGTTTCTCTTTCCTTTCTCTTCTCTCTGTATCATATTGATAAGCTACTTTAATTCCACTCGTTCTTTTCCATATTTCCTTGTTTTTACTTTTATCTCCTTTCTTCTTTCATGAGCTCGAGGGCCATTTAACGAATTAGCTTTCCCGAATACCTCCCCTGATTATCCTAGTATCATTCTTAGCATAACTTAGAGTCTGAAGTCGGTTCGTTACTTGTAAATGAAAGGCTGCATTGCATTCACTTGCTTTTATTCTGCATATCTTTTAATTTTTAATCAGCTTATTTCATTCACTTCTGAAATTGAATGTGGCTGTGCAATCCGCCATTCTATAATCACTTCCTACATTTACTGTGTTGATAACTTTAACAGTTATGTTCGTGCTGTTCTTTGCCGTTATAAAGTCAGTTTCACTTTTTTTTTCTCCATTTGGACTTTTCCAGGTTAATTCTGTCCATGTCCTTTGGTGAAAGATTGCTTTCATTATTCTCATTTCAGTAAAATTTAGCATCATATCACCTGTCATTCCTTTCTGCCACGCCGAAGCTTCCCATAGATGCTTCTCCACTTTTCACTTTGCAAACCTTTGCATTAAAGTCTCCTTTAAGTATAGTATGTCAGGTCTTTTCTTCTTCCATAATCTGGGAGATTCAGTCATAGAAAGTTTCTGTTTTTTCATACAAGCATTTTGAAGTCGATGCATATACTTGCATTACTTTCAAGGTGTACCTTTTGCCTAGCCTTATTAATGTTATTGCCACTCTGTCAGATACATTGCTGTATTTAACAACAGTCTTCGCAAAACTTCTGTTAATTAGAAATCCTACACCAATTACTTGTTCATTTGCCTTCCACTGTAGTAAAACAGGTGGCTACTTTCTTGGAGCTGAATTAAGTTTTCTTCTTTTCTGAGCTATAATCTCCCGACTAATGTTTCCAGTTCAGCCTTAAAGGTGTCAAGTTTGTAATCTTCTGCAAGACTTCTTACACTGTATGTGTAAAATTTCACTCATTTCAGTTTATTTTGTTTCAGTCTCTGAATTGACGGGACAGTGCTTACCCACTTCTGGTTCCACACTACCCGTACACAGAGGAAGCAGTGCTGTTGCACCTTTGGTAGATGACGATTCAATAGAAATGCATGGTACGTCATCACCAGTAGAATTCATCTTTGGTTAGAAGGACTGTGGCAAATAATCTTGTCTCCCTGCCACTTAGTTTATGGTGAGTTGTTTTTGTGCTACCTTATTCAGTATATTAATGGAGCCCTATATGTCTATGGGGGTCCCATGGTCCACTCCGTCTAAGATGGTACCTCCTATTATCTGCAAGGCCTTCTCCTGTCCTCTTCCCGTGGACATGCCAACATTTAAGTCAAATAACTCGCTTAGCTCATTTTTGGCAAACATTTCCGTCCACATAGTCTTACATATCTTAACAGTATTCACACATTTGCTATCTACCATGTACATTTTCATCAACATTAACAAACTTTTCTGTCTGCTCTGCCAGTTGCTTTCCCGATACCCATTAAGGCAGCATACAGCTTGTCTGTTATAAACGTTCGAAAGATTTTTTTAGTCTACTCAATCAGTCCTTATAACAATCATCATTGTGATTATTTGCATAAATAATTTAATAACAAGTCCGTACCAAATGTATCATACGGCCTAGATGTGTGTAATATTTTCATATATCCTGCCAAATCAACAAGAAAATTGTTTATGAGTTCCATGATTTTATCTTTTGTTCAGGTAAAAGATATAGTACACGTCATTACTGCGATATTATGTAAAATATAACGAAATAACACATCAAAATTCCATTGAAATATGAGATATTCGCTAATTTTTGATAAGTGAAGGGGTACACTCGTTGGAATGCCAGCCATTCAAAGAGGCGGAAACTGGGATGGCGCACATTCGAGTATGGTATCAGACAAATTTTCTAATTTACCTGACAGTGTTTTGCTATCGCACTACTTTACATTATGCTTTGAGCTTTCAGTTGGTCAGTAAGTATTTTATCATTTTAGCTTCGACTAACTACAATTACAACAGCTGTGACAAGATATGGGCTGCGAGATATTTAAAAGTGATGGGTGACATAACCTTTTCTTCCCCCATGTCTACTGTACCAGTAGTTTGTCCAATTTCATGGAATATGTTTTATTTCATTGGAATTCCAATGTCTTATTAATTTAGTTTTCATAATATCGCAGTACTTTAATTTGCCAGAATATGGGGAAAAAATCACACCAGCTCATAAAACGTTGTGCAAACGCCGTTTCGGCAGGAGATATGAAAGTTTCTCAAATATCTAGGCCAGAGGTAGGGTATCAAACTGGTGGTCCCTGGGCCACATGTGGCCCTCGAAGAGGACAAGAATGGCCCGCAATGACATAAGAAAAATGATAAATAATAAACTGAAAATCCCATAAAATTTGTCATATGATCAAGTGAACAAATGTTTCAGCACTGTTAGGAAATATTTATTGGCATTTTGACTGATGAAAATACCATTTGAATAATTTATTGGTAAGCAAATATGTCACGAAACCTATTAATATATTATCAATAACGTGAAGCAGAAGCCAATGCCACTGCAAGGGTTAGAAGGTATATCTAACTTCTCCAAACGTTTGAATAGGCTGTTGCTTTACCATATTATTTATCATACCGGAATTAATTTCACTCAACAAGTTTCCAATTTTATATTGAAAATTTAAAATTTGCATGCAATTTAAGCTTCTAGGCAAAGATAGGTCTTTCCTACTAGGAACTATTGTTTTTACTTGATCTCAGAAAAAAATGTGGATTGGAGGGCAAACTGAAACTATGTTATAAATTAATCCTTGAGGTGTAGACCATGTTTGTTTTTAAATAATGTATATCTCACTTCATTACGTGCTCCTTTTATATACCTACGCTGATGTAGATAAGGTTAGGTAGACTTGGCCCTCAGACGATCGACAGAAGTGAAGTGTGGCCTTGGGATGGATTGAGTTTGACACCACTGATATAGGCCATCTGATAGACTTTGTAAGGCCGCGTTATAGAATTAGTATGCGCATAGAAGTGTATATATATATAATATATATATATATATATATATATATATATATATATGTAGATAGATATAGATAGATAGAAAGATAGATAGGTAGATAAATATTAATCCAATCTTATCGTCAAGTGGCTATTATATCCCATGTAAATAAAAACAATGTAAAATACATCATTACTGGTGAGTGCACTCGGGCAACCAATCAGCTACAAGTTTTCAAAACCTTAATGCTCTTTTCGTCTCAGACGAGATCGAATAGGCTGGTGCTTTTCCCCTTAACTTTCTTCAGTGACCCACATTCTTCTTTCCTGCTGATCCAGTCCTCCTTTCTTGCCTCTCTTCTTCTCACAGTCAAGCTACAAACACAATTGCAGGCATTGTTTTCGTTGTATATACGCGTATTCAGATCCTCATTAAGAGTCTCTCTCCATCTGGTTGCTCTCATTTCTACACTAGCATTCTAACCTTGGCTTCCTCCATGTGTGCAGCCTCACATATGCTGCACTAGCAGGGGTACCCGGCGTTGCCGGACCAAAAAGGCGAACACTCTGATCCTATTTTCTCTAGTTCAATCTTCTTTCTACTCCAGAAAGACCATGTACCTATTATGCTTTTGAAGAGGGATTATAAGAGGCCCAAGAACTTTCTATTTCAGCTTTTGCAGACTAACGCACAGTATTTGTGTGCACTTGATTACTATTACCGGTGACCTAAAGTGACCTCTGATGTGACCTCACTGACCTCAGAGGTAAACCTCACATATCCTATGTAGGAACTGGGGGTCATATGAGTCTCCATGCCAGAAATTGGGCTGCAGGGGTACCCGGCGTTGCCCGAGCCCAAAAGGCAAACACTTTACCGGTGACCTCAAATGACGTAGATCTGAATTTTGACCCATCTAAAACCATCCTTGGGTCACCCTGATTCTGAATATAAATGGGTCTGGGGGTTTCTGGCCCTTGGTTCGGCCGTGATTGAAGGACAAACAAACAAACAATGCAGCTCTTTTATAAATGTAGATGTGATAGGAAGTAGTAAGAAGACAGCAGGACTGCACCTGCAAACGTGGGGGGACAAAAAAGTGATAGAAGATATTCAAAGATATTAAAGGAATAAGCAGGGTACAGATAATGTGGAAGTAAAGCACTTCATGAAAGGTAGAGATGGATCGATACACGCAATGTCTGTCAAGACGCAAGTCTAATATTTTGCAGTTTTTTTTTTTTTTTTTTTTTGACCATCGACAGAAATATTTCTCTTCCGCAGGCACTATGAGTCACATTATGATGATTTTCTTGCCTGCAAATTTTTTGAAAGGTCTAATGAATTGGATATGAACTCGTAGCCTGTTTCACTGGAGCATTATTCAAAGTCCTCCACTTTTGTAGATGTTGAGAGAGTTAAAACATTCTTCTTTTGCTGTTTTACTTACTTTTCTCGATTGTTTATGTGTGTGACTGTGTATGTGATTAACAGCTCGTTCCCTTAGGTCCAGTAGCCTGTTGTCACAAAGCTTTTCATGTCACCACCAGCTCTAAATACCCACCCTCCATCCTGAATACATACTATAGCTGTTTCATTGATGACTGGTGCACTGGCATTGCCGGGAATTTCTCTGTTCCTGGCTGTCGTGGAAGAACATTAATTTTGTGCCACGGAATTTCAGTTAATCAGATTGTTCCTTGCACAACCCTGTGCACAAATTTTCACCGTTTCAGACAGTAGACGATCACTAACAACTCTGGCTTCATCCGCCGGGTGTAAATTTTGATTATAAACAAATACATTAATGGTTAAAGCTAGAAGCATCTCACTCACAACAAGAAGTCTTTGACTGGTTATATCATATTCTTCTCTCTCTCTCTCTCTCTCTCTCTCTCTCTCTCTCTCTCTCTCTCTCGTTTAAGTTATAATATTCCTTGAAACGTACATCCTCCGATAAGTTTCTTCATTTCTTCTATTCCATTTATGTTCATGCTGTTCCAGTGATATTAATTCCATTTCATCATTTCCACCATCACATAATCCCTTTCTTGCCCTTATAAAAATTTTGTCACCCATGAACTATATACAGTATTCATCACCCTAATATTAATTTCTATACATAAACAATCGTTTTATTGTACATTCGGTTTATTCGGTCCAAAATGCCCAGCGGTCGTCCCAAGTGCAGTACCTTCTCTAACATGGGTTTGCATTATTATTTCCCGACACAAACGCCTTCAGAGTTTTGTGTTTCTCCATTGCTTAGGATCATCAGAAAACTTATCAGACTTACCTTCATCAAATAATTTTTGAGCATACAATCAGATAATCACATAAATGTCAATATTCACTTTAATTATTACATGTGGTGCCCCTTCATTTAAGGACATCAGGAGCTGAGACAATAAACAGATCTCAGTATTGGTTTAAAATATTGGTGATATACTGAGAAACGTGGTTATGCCGACAATTGTAAGGTAAAGGAAGAAGAAATGAAAGAAAAGCATTCAGGAGCCGAATGCTAATCGCCCGCCAGAATATGCTGTGGCCAAGTCCAAGATTTCGGCCATATGATGCTACCCTGAAGGTTTCATGTTGATAGCTCAAGATGTTCATGAGATATAATGGTGCTCAAGGCGGGCGATAAAAACTAGTTGACATTTGGCGGCCATTTTGGTGACTTTGACGTTGACCCCGAGTGCTCATGTTGGAACTCGGCCAAGATTTTAGATATCTTGATACCCTGAAGGTTTCATATTGATAGTTGAAGCCGTTCTTGAGATATAATGAGAACACACACACACACACACACACACACACACACACACACACACACACACACACACACACACACACACATCGACAGACACAGAGGCAGGCAAAAACATTATCGCTCCGCCTTCTAAAGACGGGCGATAAATGTGAGTAAAACGGTTGGACATTAGTTGTATCTCAGACAAGAAAACTATTTTTGGAAGTGGTACAAGACATTGCCATAACGGTGAAAATGAGAAGATTGAAAGTAAAAGAAAATTTAGTGGCAGATGAGAAGATTATTGAGAAGAAAATCTACCGAATCCGTTGAAGGTCAGACGAAAACACTACCGAGAAGAAAAACTGCTGAATCGGTTCAGGGTGGGAATAGGACAGTAATAACTCTTTTTATTACCGCTGACGCACAAAACCGGACTAACCTGTGTGAGAAAAAGACACTGTCAGAAAGAAACCGAGACGTGAAACATGTTCAAGAAAGCAAAGGCAACTAATAATGTTGAGGTATAACGAAAATTATTAAGACATATGGCATGGGCGGACCCAGGGATATTTTTGAGGTGTTGCCCATATCATTTACCAGATTATGAGGGCTCGACATCGCCTTGATCTACGTTAACTAAGTATCATTTGTCAGCAAGGATGGTTTATGTGGCAGAAATATACTTAATAAATAAGAAATGCAGTCTTTTAATGTACAGTACGGAATATTACCTTTGTGTAATAATCCAGGGGTGTTGCCCGGGCTGCCTGGGCACCACCCATAGATCCGACCATGATGGCAATGAATAACACGAAAAATTAGATGTGAAAATAAATGAAGTAGATGATTGTTGTTTTAGCTGAGTGAAAAACTCTGAGTATACCTTCGTATGACATACAGGTTATCGAACTAAATAATAATTTTTGTTGTGGAAAAGAATTGTGGAGTGTTGTAAGCAAAGTATACGAAAAAAATGATAGGGACGTTATGGTGCAAAGGAATATTATACAGTGGCCGCATGAGAGAATAATTTAATAACAGAAATACATGTGCAGGATATTGATAAATAACTTAGTTATGCATATAATAGAATAAGACGTTTGGTTTTATATTTGACTCTAAATCGTTTTTTCACCTAAATGTGTTAAATAATGTGCCAAAATATCGTATCTTGGCAGGCCTCTCTTTAAACATGGGCCAAATAGGTTATTAATGCGTTGAGAGAGTATATTTGGAGTAAATACTTTGTGTTATGAATTACTTTGAATAATAGCTGTATCACTGGTGCAGGAAATGAATATAGGTTGTCCTTCACCACTGAATGCAATTCCGTGCAGTCTATAACGGGCCACACAGGTCACCGCTTGTCTAATATAGGTATTTGTATATTACAGGTAAGTGTAGTAAAGAAAACATTTTTCAATAACTGCCAGAACTGAAGCCTTACCTTGTCAGTAGTTCCCGCCAGCAATACCTCCACTCACTTTGCACGCTTACCCACTGCTGCAGTAGACGCTCACCTTTATGTCTTTATATACGGGTGGCCATCACGCTCACCAGAACGCACTGACGTAAATCAAGCATTTATTTTTTTTTCCCCGTATGTGCGTAACTCACCCTGACATTTGTCTTCGGGAGAATCCCCCCACCCTCTCTCTCTCTCTCTCTCTCTCTCTCTCTCTCTCTCTGAGCCATTATCTTTTACAAGTGATCAGTTTTTAATGGGGTATGTACTAAGGATAGAAGCATTTCTATATGACATTACAACAGCTCCTGTGTCATAAGAAAGTAATTTTCGTTCTGTAATCATAGCACTTTTTCCTCTGTATTAAGAGTAAAATATTGGCATAATAAATATTATGTAACTAATCCATCCATGAATCAGTCTTTTATTCCCCCATCAGAACTGTACAAACTCCTGCTAGTCGTGACACTGCATGAGGGGCAATATGGCAACGATAAATTCAAGCCATAACTTGGATTTTACCCCATCATTACAATGAAAAGTTTTTTTTCAGTCGACTCTAACCGCATTCAGATAATTATTTCAGACAGACATCGATCACACTGAAGGGGTTAATGAAGGTTATACTTAACCTATCTACAGTATATTGAAAGCTCTCTCAGGAACTGATTAGCGTCATTTGGTAACAGTAGAAATAAAGCGGATACATCGTGCTGTGGCTGGATTTTGTTAAACCATTATGGATGACAAATGGTTGAAGTGTCTTGTTAGTGTTGTTATCGTTGTGGCTCCAGGCTCATCAAATGTGCACCCGGTGGACTGCAGGCTTAAGTTGCTAGCTTCCTGCAGCCTACAACCCTCGTGCAGGGAACATGGCAGTAGCTGAGGCACGTATACATAACCTAGTAACAGAGCCTTCCGGTTATATCGATGCCACCACATGAAGTGTCCCTCTCCAACACCTGAAGTACCTTAACAGCACTAGTAGTTGTAATCCCAGGTTCATCAGAATGTGAACCCAGTGGACTGTAGACTGAAGTTACCCTCTTCTGCAAACCACTGTCCTCCTTTTGTGGGATAAGGGAGAACGCTGAGGGACATTTGTAGAGCTGGACATCTGCTCTGCCTAGTTATGTCGGCGCCACCAAATGAAGGTACCCTTCTACTTAGACCCATTTTATCCGTTTCAAAAGGTTAGGAGTATCATTTTTACTTTTGTGGCCTCCCGTATAGCTTCTTAAATCCATGAGGTAGTTGGCTGGCGCATTTAATTCTTTATTTATTTATTTATTTGTTTATTTATTTTTGTGTTGCACAGCCGCTTAAACATTTCATAATAATCTTCTTTCGTGAACAACTTGTTCGTCAACACTGTATGTTTACATTTCGATGTAGTAATACGCTGAGGACTATAGAGCAGATAACTACTATAAAGGTTTCGATCACGGAAAAGTAAATGATGGACAATAGTTTAGTTTTATTAATGCAATCTTTGACGGCAATAAGAGGATGAGGGATAGCTTTTGAGTGAATTTCTGTGACATCCAGTAGACATTATGACACTGAGGAGGGTTTCAGAGGTGGAGAAATTCAACTGGGTTTGACTGTTATTTATGTAAGTTTGTCTGTTATAATAATGCCATGGCTAGTTAAATTCGAGAGAAAAGCATTTAGATCACCCAATATGAAAATGGGTTTTCATCTAAGCATACCGGCCTAAAGATGTCCTCAAGACAATCAACTGTATTAGAGGAAGCTTTAAGGTGTCCACGGATGAAACCTGTTATACCAGAGGAAAACTTTCCACACTGTAGTTCAGTGCATGCATCCCCAACGCCTAATTGACGTGTTATCTTCGCACCAACTAATTCTGGTTAACTGTTATTTTGCACATATTATACAAAGACCTTCATCACGCCCGTTATCACAGCAAAACACTTTTCCATATGTCTACATATATGTCTACATATATTCTCTAATACAGAGAATATATGTCGCTTTCAGACAATAAAAAGTTCACATCATAAAAGATAGACTGTAAGACAGAACACTAATGTGTAATCATTCAAGATTATTATTATTAGGTAGATAACCGGCTGGACCTTCGGCCCACCTGTTAGCATTCTACTGACCACACAGACACCTTTATGGCCATACTGGTAGCTATTTATCCGTTGAGTTTATGATCGAGTCTGTAATTTGACTGGTGTTCATTAAGTTCTCTGTGACGAGGTTGCAAATACTTGGTTAAGTTCACCTACTGGTGAATACTGGTCATGTGAGGTGAGAGTTGAGGTGACGAGGGATAATGAGAGGAATGTGTCCTGACTCCTGATGCCTCTTGTCTCTCTGTACCAGGCCGTTCCTAGGTCCATATATTGGTTCTTGGTTACCCTATGTCCTGGCCTGAGTAGGGGCTGTGAGAGGGGGCCGTTGGTTTCCCCCGTTTTCCCCCATACCTTGGCCATGGTGACACGCCGGGTAGTGAGTTGCGCAGTTTCCTGCTACCCGCACCTTTACCCATCTTTGTCAAGGCCGTTTGTTCGGTGATTGTGGGAACGTGTACTGTGCTTGTTAAACGTATTTGTCGGCATTCTCGAAGTTCTTGTTTGTCGTAATTGCCTGGGCTGTTTATTGGAGTTCGTACTTAGTTGGCTGAAATTTATCCAGTCATCAAAACCTTGTCATTGTTTCCCAGCAACACCGAGCAACCTTGCTCTTGCAGCTTCTGTTTAAGAATGAACCTTGGTGTTTGATATCTGTATGATAACACGTCTCGTCTATGTCACCAATGCATAGCCTGAAATTGGAGTTTGGCTTAACAGTACCGATGATCCTGTTGCCATACTACTTCACTGTGTGTTCCTTCAGGGTTTCCTATTCCAGGCTAGGTACAAGGTGGTATACAAAAATATCCATAAGTTATTTTTTTCTTTTTATTTCTGTTATGCTGGGTGTTTTTAAAACACCCGCGACTGAGTGGGGTCCTCTTTCTAGACCAGAAGTAGAGCGCTCACAAAGGAACAGGGCATAAAAACTCGGCAGTATACCTTAACATATCTTTTGTCTTAATCCAAACTCCTTACAATACATGAAGATACACTGAATATGGAAGGGACAAGGTGACAGAGTTATTATTATTGGTATAATGTGTCCACAAGCACAGTAATGATGCCGGGGGCAATATACAACTTTCTTTAATACACATAGATATGACAGGTCACTAGGGCACAATGCAGGTGTTAGAGTTAAGGCACAATTTCCATTTAATACACCCATCAGGATACACTACATATGGATGAAGTGAAGTGCCAGGTTAATCAGTACTACTATACATATCACATAGGCTCAATGTCTGTAACCGAGTCGCGGCACGCGGGAATGTCACTTAGCCGCGGCGACATTGTTTACTGGTTTTGTCTTTATTGACTGGTCTTAGTTAGTCTCGTGCCGCCACTGATACATTTCCCTGGTTCCGTAGGGCTTGGGTATAGACGCAGTACCTTGGGTCAGTTAGGATAGGAATCTGGGTATATCACTTTTGTCTCACTATTCATATTCACTGACCATTATTTCCAGGTGAATAGTTTCTGTCTTTATGTTCATATTTGCTGACTGTCATTTTCTAGTATATTGTTTCTACTTTACTGGTCACATTCACCACTGTCACGTTTACTAAGTCTTTGACACGACTCGAGAGGTGGAAGGTGTCATCACTGGACTGCTTATTCCTGGGGTTAGCAGAGGTGGTGCCGGGGAGTGGGAGGGGGCCCCTCGGGAGAGCTCTACTGTAGGAGGCAATGAACAGCTCTCGGGGGCGTCACTACCCAGGCATGTTTCGTAGCTGGGGGCAGGGAGGCCTTTCCGTCTGGGGGCCTCGACCTGATAGGTGGCCCTCGGGACTGGGGCCAAACAGCTTCAGGAGTCAGGCCTGCCGTCTCTTACTCCGGGCGGAGGGCCGACGGAGAGTGGGGCCTGAGCGGTTCTGCCTTGGGATCCGCAGGCTGGCCCTAGGAGGCCTGGTGCTGTGGTCACCTACAGAGTGGGGCGCCGTCAGGAGAGGGCTGCGGCACCTCTTCTGCAGGGCATCCGTCAGGGGCCGGCATCATCCAGGGACCAGCTGCAGGGCAAAGACAGGACCTCACCACCACTCCTGGAACGGCAGCACCTCCAGGGAACCAAACCTAGAGGGAGAGAGAATAGGGCATCCCATGTAGCCGAGAGGTAGTGGTCCGGCCGCGCAAGGGGCCTTCCCCTCCAAGAGAACCCTCAAGACTGCAGACGAAGGGTGTACGGTGGCCGTCCCTTCCCCAACACATACGGTGGCCATTGTTGTGGTTCCACAGCCTCTAAGGGCAGCAGCAGAAGGACGTACAGTGGCCGTTCCTTCCCCGGTACATACGGTGGCCGTTACCGCAGAGCTGCTTTCAAAGGAGGACGAGGCAGATGAGGGATGTACGGTGGCTGTTCCCTCCCCGGCATGTACGGTGGCCATTGCTGGGGGTCTGCCTGCCCAACGGGAAGTAGCTGAGGGGACCTACGGTGGCCGTTCCCTCTCCGGTACATACGGTGGCCGTTACCGCGGAGCTACTCCCGTAGGAGGGGGAGGTGGATGAGGGACGTACGGTGGCTGTTCCCTCTCCGACGTGTACGGTGGCCGTTGTCGCGGGTCCACTCCTCCTGCCTTTGCCTGTCGGTGTGTGCTCAATAGCTAGCACACCGAGGCGATCTCCAGATGTGGCTATAGCTGAGGGACGTACGGTGGCGGTTCCCTTCCCGGTACTTACAATGGCCATTACCGTGGGGCTACAGGGGGAAGCAACTGAGAGGCGTATAGTGGCCACTCCCTCCTCCCTCCCCGGTATGTACGGTGGCAGTTACCGTGGTGTTGCTTGGGACTGTATCTGGAGCAGGCCCACCCCGATCCTGGTGAGGGCTGCTCCGTCCATGAAGTCGTGCCACATTTCTGCGCCGTCTCAGTTGGGTAGGTTGAGGGGAAGAGGGACTCAAGGTAGGGGCGCCCCGGCGCCCGTCGTGCTTTGGGCCAGTCCCGCACTCACCTGGCCTGCCGT
The DNA here is from genome assembly GCF_032717465.1 of Coenobita brevimanus. Classification (NCBI taxonomy): domain Eukaryota; kingdom Metazoa; phylum Arthropoda; class Malacostraca; order Decapoda; family Coenobitidae; genus Coenobita; species Coenobita brevimanus. The sequence goes on from NC_136993.1 coordinate 32,669,120, forward strand.
GGTGTCCTCCTGGAGTGGGTGTAGGGCTGCGGCTCCGTAGCGGGGTGGGGGGTGGCAGGGTGGGGGGTCCAGCAGCGAAGGTGAGTATTTTACCACTGTACGTGGTCAGAAAGTCATGGCCCCGTGACTGGAGGTGGTAGGTGCTGGTCGTGGAAGTCTGGTGGGCAGGTGTGATGTGTTAGAGGAGGGTGGTCCAGTGGTTTGTTGTGTGGTTGGGTTCTTGGTTGTGGGTTGGGAGTGAGGTGGAGTGTAGAAGGGTGTGTGTTGTGGCAGAGGTTGCGGAGGAGCTGGTGGGTCACTCATAGTCTGAAGGTCAGACGGTGTGGGGACGCCAAATTATCCTCTGGATCCTCATCTCTGGTGGTGGTGCTTGGTGCAGGGGCGATGGCTGTTTTCTGGCTAGGGGTGGAGTCCTGGGCTTTTTATGGGGGAAGTCAGGGTGGGAGCATTGTCTCCTCCTAGGGAATTGGGTATGAGGAAATTTCCACTGTGCTTGATGTAGGGTGAGCGTGGTGGGGGTGGTGTTCAGGGTGTGCATAGTGTGTGTGGGTGATGGTGGGGAAGTAGGAGAGGTAGGAATGAGTGAAGGAGTGTAGCTGAGGTGGTAGTGGTAGTAAGGGTTGGTGTTGGGGGTGAAGCTGTGGAGGCATGTGGTGATATGGGCTTCCTGTTGTGGCTGTGGGCGGTTGTTGGTGATGGTATGGAGTGGTGTGTGTAGTGGGCATGGTCGGTAGGTAAAGGGTGGACAGGGGTGGAGGAATGAGTAGGGTGAGTGGTTAGTGGAACTGATGCACGTGGGGAGTTAGCGGATGAGGTGGTGCGGGGTGTGTGCGGGGGGGGGGTGCGGGGTGTTGTGGCAATACGGTGTGGGGGGTTGTTTCCACGGTGGTGAAGGCGGAAGTTATCGCAGAGTGGTGTGGTGCGGGTTTGGTGGTGGGGGTAGAGTGGTAGGTTGGCGGAGGTGGGGTGGGCGTTAGAGATGCAGGCAGAGGTGAGGTCGGTGATGTATCAGAATTGGAGGAAGGTGGTGGTGGGTCAGGTGAGGGTGTCGTAGGAGGTGTGATGGTAGGAGAGTTAGAAGGGGAGGGTGAGAAGGAGTAGGCGAATGAATCAGTGGGGTGATTCTCGGAAGGAGCTGAGGTGGGTGGTGCATGGCGGGAGGTGTGTGGCACGCAGTTGAGTGGAGGGTTATTGTTGGAGGGTTGGAAGGGGCGCACGTGTCGGTTGCAGTACGTGTGTGTTTGTCCCTGCTGTTGAATAATGACTTGGTAAGGGTTGGGGACTTTGATGATGGTGAAAGGGCCCTCGAATCGTGGATAGGTTTTGCTTGGGGTGGGTAGACGTGCCACTATGACAGAATCTCCCGGATTGTAGGGGTTGGAGGAGATCGTGTCGGGCTGTAAGTCTTGTTGTGATTGAAGGTGGTGTTGGTGCCTTTTGAGGTGGTGTAAGGGGTCGTTGGTGGAGGGTGGGGGAGGGTGTTGGAGGTGTTGACGGAGGGGCAGCAGGAGCGGGGCTTCCCTGAAGACTCGCTCGTGGGGGGGTTATTCCATCATCCCTGGGGCATGTGTTGAGGCCCCACTGCACAATTTTGATGTGGGCTGGCCAGTCGTCGTTGCCTGTTTGAACAATTCGGGTTCGTATCTGGTTAAGGAGGGATCGATGACTTCTCTCGCAGACACTATTTTCCTGAGGCCAGTATGGAGAGGAATGTGAAATATGGTAACCGAATAGTGTTGCGAGTTCTTCCCAGACCTTGCCTGTGAATTCAGGGGCGTTACCTGAGTGCAGGGCTTGGGGGATCCCAACGTAGGGTAAGACGTGGCGGACTAATGAATGTGCTACCTTCACGGCGTTATGGTCTTTAGTAGGGCATGCGATGATGAATTTGGAGTATACATCAACGAAGGTGATGATGTATTTATAACCCGCTTTAGATGCGAGGGGTCCAACCACATCAACCAAAAGTAGTTGCCAAGGCTTTTGTGCGGAGATCTTCCCAGCTGGTCCAGGTGTGCGTGTCATGTCTTCATCCAAGGAACAGGCTCAGCACATTTGGATGATGTTTTTGGTAATGGTGGAGGGGTTTGGCGTCCAATATATGTCACTGAAGACTTGTAGTAACTCCTTTGTGCCAAGGTGGATGCCATTGTCATCGTGAAGGTGGAGCATGGCATTGTGTGCAGCGTTGGGATCAAGGACAATGTGGCTGTCTGGGTTGAATAGATGGTCGTTATGTTATTGTAGTTTGGCGAAGGTGCGTGGCAGGATCCAGGTGGGGCATTGTTTGTCGTGCCACATTTGCAGTAGGTCTGGTTTGGTGCCAATTGCGTTGATGGGGAGGAGGGAAAGGGCATCAGCATTCGTGTGTAATTTCCCGGGTAGATAAGATATTTCGAAATCGAATTCTTCCAGTGCTTCTCGCCATCGAATCAGTTGGGCGCTGGTGGTGTTTGACTGCCGTAGCCACTGGAGCGATTGATGGTCCGTAATGATGACTACATGGGTGCCTGAAATGTAGGAGCGGAAGTAATCCAACGTCCAGATAATTCCCAGGTACTCGCACTTGGTGGCAGCGTAATTCCTTTTCGCTTGATTGAGGGTGTGGCTGGCGCAGGCGATAATATGTTCCCATCTGTCCTGCACCTGGCTGAGTACAGCATCTACGGCAAAGAGGGAAAAGTCAGTGTAAAGACGAAAAGGGAGGTTGCAGTCCGGGAAAACTACAATGGGGGCTGAGATGAGTTTGTTTTTGAGGGTGTTGAATGCCGCTATTCTGGTATGTCCACATAAAAGATTCGCCTTTCTTTGTCAGGTCGTGTAATGGTTTAGTGAGGTCGGCAAAGCCTTTGGCGAAACCCCAGTAATACGAGATAAGTCCGAGGAAGGTGCACGTTTCGTGGACGTCCTTAGGTAGTGGGAGGTCGGCGATGGCACGTAGTTTGTCGGGATTGGGATCACGTGTCCTTGGAAGGAGATGGATCTTTCTGCTAGGATGCATTTAGAGGGTTTTAGTTTAAGTCCGGCCCGGTGTATTCGTATGAAGACTTATTTGAGGCAGTGGAGGTGGTCAGCCCAGGTACGGCTGAATACCATTATGTCATCTAGATATGGCAGGCAGATTTCCCAGGTCATGCCGTTTAGGACCGACTCCATGAGGCTGGAGAATGTGGCCAGGGCATTGCATAGTCCGAAGGGGAGGACGTTAAATTCCTAGTGCTTGCCATTGGAGGTGGAGAAGGCTGTTTTTTGTTTGTCCTCTGGATGGACAGGGACCTGCCAGTACCCCGATTGCAGGTCGAGGGTGGAAAACCATGATGAGCCATGTAGTGAGTTGAGGGAATTGTCAATTCTGGGTAGGGGCGTGGCGTCCTTGTTGGTGACATAATTTAATATACGGTAGTCAACACAGAACCGCATGGTGCCATCCTTATTTCTAACCAGTACGATGGGGGAGGACCGGGAGCTGGTGGAGGTGGAAATAACGCTGGCATCGAGCATGTCTTGAACCTGCTGGTCTTCCTCTGCCCGTTGTTTAGGGTTCTTGTGTCGTTAGGGGTTGGTGGATGGGTGGTCCCGTGGTGTGAATCTTGTGGTTGAGGTAGGTGGTCTGCCCAATGTCTGCTGGACCAGATGAGAAGAGGTCTTGGAAGTCCAGGAGCAGTTGTCAGAGGCTGTTCGTTTGGGAGGTGGAGAGATGCGAAGGTAGAGTAGGCAGAGTGGGTTGGGAGGGTGAGGGCGTTTCACAAGGCTCAGCCTCCTCCATGTCGCCTATTATTAACCCTCACAGAAGGGTAAGTGGTGTGGCGGCGAGGATGGCTATTCACACCGCTCGGACATGGGGAGGAAGGAACGTGGGAGAAACTAAACACATCAAAAGGGGCCCGGGTGGTAGGTTGGGAGAAAAGAGTACAGAGGTACTGGAGGGTCTGTTTAGTTGTAACCAAGCCTCATGGTGAGGTGGAATGGTAGTAGCAGAAGCGATGGTGGCAGGAAACGTTGGAGGGGAAGTTGAAGTAGAGGAGTCAGATGATAAGGAATGGAGGTGAGAAGGTGAGGTGTTGGGTGATGGGAGGGGTGTGGTTGGTGGTGTGATGCATGTGCAGAGAGGTTAACCCCTAAAGCACGGCCGTCGACAGCCGACCCCCCCCAGGTGGTGGGGTTTGATCGCGGTCTGGGTACCTGTAGGAAAATATTAGCCAAAAATCAGAGATTAACCCTAGAACATTATACTTGGTATGGCAGATAGTACTTACATTCAGCTTTCTCCAGAGATAGGTGTTGACCCTTCATGGACTACCCAAGGACTTGTGGAGACTTGCAAAGTTGGGTAACAAAATCTTCACTTTCACACCTCCAGCAACCCGGTTTCCCCTCTACCACAGCCTCATTCTGTCACAGTAAACTTTATACTACAACATACAGGTAGTTTGGAATTCGTATTTGTACAATAAGCACTGAAAATAAGGCTAAAATCAACGAAGCGTACGGCCGACATGCAGCGCGGCAGCGGTCTTCCCGTCACTCAACAAACATTTCCATTTTCACAGCTAAAAACATGTATAGTACATTATTTTCAATCATATTACTTCCCAAAAGATCACCGTGGCGCTCGTTTTGTTCTGCCTTACGCCTGTCACTTTATTCTCGTTCCTGTCGGCCACTCGCACTGACGGAAGAGCTAGAACTCACCATAATGTCACTTTGAAAGCCTGCGGTAAACTGATGCTAAACAGGGGCAAACTGTGCAAAAAAAAAGCTATTGTGACAACTGGGGAAACAAGCGTTTCCTATTAGCATAAACTGCTTGTGAGAGGAGAGCGCAGATTTACAGTTCTGAGCAGTCAGAGCGCTGCCATATATCACAGCCAGGCTGGCCGGGCAGTGGTGGGAGGGAGGGGGGAAAAACGCGATACTTGGCAACAACGGAGGTCAATAATACAAAGGTAAAGTATGCTAATTGTAGCTAGAGGGTGATGGTACTGATAGACAATACCAGCTGGAACATCCTTGCCCGCGTTTATTCAAAATTAACTCGAATCGCAAACGCGATGATCCGCCGTTATGTCCTTTTTGGCGAGCGTCACAAACAAGACAACCCGCGCTTCAGGGTAAGGGTGGTGAGGGGCGGGTAGTGTATGAGATGAGGGTGTGCACGTGTCGCATGAGTGGTTAGTGGGGTGGGGGAGGGCTGGACGGAAGTGAAGGCTGCGCTTCTAGCAATCAATGTTTGCGGGCAGCTTTTGCAGGAGGTCCAGCCCCAGGTAGACGTCATATGCACAGCAGGTGGAATCGAAGATGATGATGGGATGTCTTGTGGTAACTTGCTGGTGGGTTTCAGTTCCCAGGTCCCTGGTTTCTCCACGGAGAGGCAGGAGGCCATCCCCCACATCTACAAGGTTGGCTTAGGTGGAGAGAAGGGGGCCGAAGGCGGAGCTGTGATGGGAGTAGAAATGTGAGTAGAGGTAGGATCTGGCTGCTCCCGTGTCCACCAGTAGCCTTGCCTTGACCCCGTTCAGCCTTATTTTATCATAGACTGGGGGTCTGTACTTATGTGAAGTGGCCCCTGCCACCGTGGGGAGGTGCGGGGGTGGACCTAGAAATCCATTTGCTGTATGGTGCTTTCCTCGTCAAGTTCCTCGTCCCCTTGGTCTGCGTACATTATGGGTGGAGCATCGTCCTGTGGAGCGTCGTCTTCCAGGAATGACACCTTGCGACGCCCTTGTGTGGCCATCCTGTGTCGATTGGCTTTCAGCTGCTCGCGGATGTCGTGTAGCGGGCAGCTGCGACTGCAAGCGGTAAATTCCGAGGGGTTAATGGAAATTAAATTGGAGTTTTCCCTGGGGTTAGGGCGCTTCTTCTGGGGGTGAGCCCTGGGTATGGCAGGTGACGGCTCTGTAGTGGGCTGTGAGAGGGGCAATCGTGGCTTGGGTGGCGCCGCCTTGGTCATGGGGAATTTACTTACAGCGTGGATAGGGTGGGTTGTGGGGCGGGCAGCGAGGAGGAGTCATACTAGTTGAAGGTCACAGACCATGTCTCCCGAGGGACCATAAATAGTAAAATGTTCCCTGACTGTGCTCGGGAGGATTCTCAGCAGGGTGTTGATGGTATGTTGATCCCGAATGGCTGTGGTTGCTTCGGGATAGGCAGCAGTGACAAGTTGCCGTGCCTGGACGAAAGTCTGGCCCAGGCTGCCGTCATATGTTATGGCATCGAGTTGTGAAAGGGTGACAACTCTGCCCAGTGAAGGCATGACAGCTTGATTCACAATATGTGTGAATTGGTCCCATGTCAATTCGGGGACAATTTTTGTGGCTATAGTGGCTACAATTTTGCCCAGGTCAGGTAGTGTGACGGCAATTTTCTCTCTGTCGCTGTCAAACCCAATGTCTAATGAGGGTTTTACCATATCCAAGTAGACATCAATGTCGTATTGTTCAGGGTTGAACCTTGGCAATTGGATGTCAGGATTGGCTGCCATTGTGCAATATTTCCCTTTTTGTTCCTCCGTGCTCTAATCGGATCCAGAACCACCGCTTGCCACCAGTGTTATACTGGGTGTTTTTAGTCCGACCTCTCGTCCTAAGAACGCCTGCTACTGAGCGGGGTCCTCTTTCTAGACCGGAAGTAGAGCACTCACAAAGGAACAGGGCATAAAAACTCGGCAGTATACTTTAACACGCATCTATTGTCTTAATCCAAACTCCTTACAATACATGAACAAAGATACACTGAATATGGAAGGGACAAGATGACAGAGGTGTTATTATTGGTATAATGTGTCCACAAGTACAGTAATGATGTCGGGGGCAATATACAACTTTCTTTAATCCATAGATATGACAGGTCACTAGGGCACAATGCAGGTGTTAGAGTTAAGGCACAATTTCCATTTAATACACCCGACAGGATACACTACATATGGATGAAGTGAAGTTCCAGGCTAATCAGTACTACTATACATATCACATATGCGCACTGTTTACTGGTTCTGTCTTTATTGACTGGTCTTAGTTAGTCTCGGGCCTCCACTGATATATTTCCCTGGTTCTGTAGGGCTTGGGTGTCGACACAGTACCTTGGGTCAGTTAGGATAGGAATCTGGGTATATCACTTTTGTCTCGCTTTTCATATTCACTGACCATTATTTCCTGTGTATAGTTTCTGTCTTTGTGTTCATATTCACTGACATTCACTTTCTAGTATATTGTTTCTGCTTTACTGATCACATTCACCACTGTCAAGCTTACTAAGTCTTTGACACGACTCGAGAGGTGGAAGGCGTCATAGCTGGACTGCTTTTTCCTGAGGTTAGCAGAGGTGTTGCCCGGGAATGGAAGGGGGCCCCTCGGGAGAGCTCTTCTGTAGAAGGCACTGAACGCTCTTGGGGGCGTCATAGGTGGGGGTGCAGGGAGGCCCTTCTGTCTGGGGGCCTCGACCTGATAGGTGGCCCTCGGGACTGGGGCCAAACAGCTTCAGGAGTTGGGCCTGTCACCTCTTACTCCGGGCGGAGGGCCGACGGAGAGTGGGGCCTGAGTGGTCCTGCTTTGGGGTCCGCAGGCTGGCCCTGGGAGGCCTGGTGCTGCAGTCACCTACAGAGTGGGGCGCCATCAGGAGCGGGCTGCAGCACCTCTTCTGCAGGGCGTCCGTCAGGGGCCAGCGTCGTCGAGGAACTTGCTGCAGGGCAGGAACAGGACCTTGCCACCACTCCTGGAACGGCAACACCTCCGGGGAACCACACCTGAAGGGAGAGAGAACAAGGTGTCCCACACAGCCGAGAGGTAGTGGGCAGGCCGCGCAAGGGGTCTTCCCCTCCGGGAGAACCCTTGAGACTGCAGACGAAGGGCGTACGGTGGCCGTCCCTTCCCCAACATGTACGGTGGCTGTTGTTGCAGCTCCACAGTCTCCAAGGGCAGCAGCAGAAGGATGTACGGTGGCCGTTCCTTCCCCGGTACATACGGTGGCATTTCCTTCCTCGGTACGTATGGTGGCCGTTACTGCGGAGCTGCTCCCGAAGAAGGAAGAGGCAGATGAGGGACGTATGGTGGCCGTTCCCTCCCCAGCATGTACAGTTGCTGTTGCTGCGGGTCTGCCTGCCCAATGGGAAGTAGCTGAGGGATGTACTGTTGCAGTTCCCTCCCCGGTACATACGGTGGCCGTTACCACAGTGTTGCTTGTGACTGTATCTGGAGCAGTCCCACCCCGATGCTGGTGAGGGCTGCTCTGTCCGTGAAGTCGTGCCTCATTCCTGCGACGTTTTAGTTGGGTAGGTTGAGAGGAAGAGGGACACAAGGTAGAAGGTAGAGGCTCCCCGGCCCCCGTCTTGCTCTTGGCCAGTCCCGCACTCACCTGGCCCGCCGTGGTGTCCTCCTGGGGTGGGTGTAGGGCTGCGGCTCCGTAGCAGGGTGGGGGGTGGTGGGGTGGGGGGTCCGGTGGCGGAGGCGCATATTTTAATTTCACTAATTAGTGAAACAAGGTTGTCCACAATTTGTTTGGATTTAGTCTTCCATCACATAAAATATTTCACAGTAAATAGCATGCTTATTATACCAGTATTATATATTACACGCTGTCTCTTGACAACGTTTGTGGAGTTGTGCATTTGTGAATAAATTGTTTGGGAACTCTTACTGACTGTTGAATGGTTTGAAGGATCGTAACTGGTTCAGAGAGAGAGAGAGAGAGAGAGAGAGACAGACAGACAGACAGACTGACAGACAGACAGACAGACAGACACAGGTAGACAGAGACAGATGGGCAGACAGACTCAAATAGACAGAAACAGGCGGACACACACACACAGACACAGACATAAACGGACAGACAGACAGACAACAGACTTAGATAGATGGATAGACAGATACAGACAGACAGACAAAGAGACTTACATAGACAGAGAGACAGTCACAGACAGACAGGTAAACAGACAGGCACAGACAGACACATCTGCAGACAGGAGCAGATTGTAGCACCAGTCGTGCAGGGCAGTACTTCTAAGCTGGATGGAAAGCTTATGACAAGGAGAGCTGGAGCTCCTGTTACATCAGCCCTCGGGACTAGTTCCTGACCATCCCCCTTTGCTGAACAATATCAGTGTTTTAGTACACAGAGAGTAGGCCAGCATGCTCTCCAGTACAGGTTTCTGTATCAACACCAAAGTACATGCACACTGCACACTACACTTCCTTCTCAAAATCTTAGAAAAATTGGCGACTAATAATATAGCCTCGGAGTCCCCAGGGGAGGGGGGCCATAAATGCCCCCACAATCTGCACCTCTCCCGGTGACGACTAAACGAGCTGCCTGGAACCACTGTTTGACTCACTTCTTCATTTCTGCAACATTCGCGGCCTTTCCTCTAACTTTCTCTCTGTTGAGCACCACCTCTCCTCCTCTAAACTTCATCTTCTTTTAACTGAGAATCAACCATCTGAAGCAACTGATAGCAAACACATTTCCGTATCCTCCTACTTTCTCTATACTCATTTCAAAACCAAAGGTGGCTGTTGTGTATATGTACGCAACGACTTATCTTCTTTTCGTGTTCCCGAACTTGATTCTTCTGAATTCTCTACTCTCTGGCTTCGTCTTTCCTGTCACAGTCTGACTAAATGTATCTGTGGTTTTTCTTATTCCCTAATTCTACTGACTATGAAAAATTCTTCAACTATCTTACTTCTACAATGGAATACATCCTATCCGTTTCTCCTTTCTCTGAAATCTCCATTCTAGGAGATTTCAATATTTACCACCACCTTTGGCTCTCCTGTCCTTTCACTGATCCACCTGATATACAAACCTACATCTTTTCTATCCTTAATGATCTAGAGCAGCTTCTACAGCACCCTACCCATATCCCTGACTGCCTTGGAGAGAGCTCCAACATACAGTACTTGACCTCTTCCTTAAAATTAATCCTTCTGCTTACAGTGTTAATCTTTCCTCTCCGTTGGGCTCCTCCAGTCACAACCCTATTGTCTCAACCTGTCCTATCTCTCCAGTGCGGCCTGTGGACCCTCCAAAGAAATGTCGGTTGTGGTACTTTGGAACTGCTGATTGGGAGGCCCTCAGGCAGTACTTCTTTGATTTTCCATGGAATGATTACTGCTTCCATGGCCAGGAGCCATCTGAGTGTGCCTCGCACATTACGGAGGTTATTCTCTCGGGCATGGAAGCATATATTCCTTTCTCACATATAGTTTGACTAGTGCAAGAAAGCCTTGGTTTAATCACGCTTGTTCTAATGCAAGGAGAGGGCCTATGAAAGGTAACGGAGCCAAACCACCCCTGAATTACATTTTTTGATGTTTCTGCCCAGAATCGTTCTAAGTCTCTTCTTCATTCTGCTAAAAAAAAAAATCATACTAAATGCTCTCAACTCTCCAACTTGAATTCTTGCCGCTAGTTCTGGCACCATGCCAAATACCTTTCTAACAACTTTCCCTCATCATCATTCCCTTCTCTTTTATATTCTCATGGCTCTGTAGAATATCTTCCACTGATAAAGCAGATCTCTTTGTTAAGACTTTCTCCACCAATTCCACCTTAGACGATTCTGGTGCTGTTCCTCCATCACTTCCCCCCTCTGACTTCCTCATGGCTGACATAAAAATTTCTTCAGGTGATGCATTTCTGCCATCGCTGCCCTCAATATATGTAAGCCTGATGGGGTCCCTCCTGTTGTTCTCATGAACTGTGTTTCTGTGGTTACACCCTGCCTAGGTAAGCTCTTTCGCCTATCTCTATCAACTTGTACCTTTCCTTCCTGCTGGAAGTTTGCTCTCATTCCGCCAGCCCCAAAGAAAGGTGACCATTCCCAACACTCTAAGTATTGCCCAATTGCATGAACATCCTTTGTCTCAAAAGTTTTCGAGTCTTTTCTTAACAGCAAAATTTTTAAGCATCTTTCATATCACAACCCTCTTTCTGATCATCATTATGGGTTCAGTCAGGGACGCTTCACTGGTGATCTTCTCACCTACCTTTCAGACTCCATGTCATCCTCCTTTCGGGACTTTGGCGAAAGCATTGCCGTTGCACTTGTAATCTCAAAGGCTTTCGATCGAGTCTGGCATAAATCTTTAATTTCCAACCTGCCCTCTTACGGTTTCTCTACGGTTCTTACGGTCGTTCTATAGCTGCTCTTGTAGATGGCCATCATCTTCTTCTGGAACTATGAATAGTGGTGTTCCTCAGGGTTCTGTCTTACCATCAACTCTGTTCTTTTTATTCGTCAATGACCTTCTAAGCTATACATCTAACCCTATCCACTCATACGCTGATAATTCATCTTTCACCTTTCCATTAGGTTCCTGCAACATCCATCTCAGCGGTTACTTCAACAAACAACGGATGAGGCTATGGCACACCTAATGTCTGACTTGGCTCGTATCTCTGACTGGGGTCAAAATAATCTTGTTGTTTTTAATGCATGAAAGACTCAGTTCTTACACCTATCAACCAGATAAAATATTCCACAGGAGTACCCACTAATGTTTAATAATATCCACTTCAATCCTGCATCATCCTTGAACATGCTTGGGCTTTCATTCTCTTGGGACTTAAATTTGAAAGATCATATTACATCTCTTGTAAAACCTGCTTCCAAGAGATTGGGTGTGCTAAACCGACTCCGTTCCTTCTTTACCCTTGCACAGTTGTTGACTTTATACATGGGTTTTATTCGCCCCTGTGTAGGGTACAACTCTCATGTGTAGGGAGGCTCCCCACATACAGCTCGTCTCAACAAGGTGTAGTCAATGGCTTTTCTTTTCATTAACTCTTCTCTTCTTACTGGATCCCTTCAACCTCTTTTTCTTCGTCCCACTGTTGCATCTTTATTTTTTTTCTATCACTACTTCAATCGTCACTGCTTCTCTGAATTGTCTGCTTGCATCCCCCCACCTCTACGACGGGCACGTAGGACCCATCTAGCAAGCAACAAACTCTCATCCCTTTTCTGTCTAACTCTCTAATGCAAGAGTTAACCGTTACTCCTAGTCCTTCATTTATGGAACAAGTCAACTCTGGAACTGTCTCCCTCTGTCTGTATTTCCTACTTCCTACAAGCTCCAGTCTTTCAAACACAGTGTGTCCAGGCATCTCGAAATGAACGGATCTTGAATTTGGCTCTTTTTTTTTTTTTTTTTTTTTTTAAGGAACGGTTTGTGGGAGCTAAGCCTTTGGTTCCATCTTTGTTGCATAAAAAGTAAAGACAACAAGACAAACAGACGGACAGACAGACAGACACATGCACACACAGATATGCACCCTGTCAGAGACACACAGACAAGGACAGCCTCACGGACATGCAGAAAAACACAGGCATACATACATAAAGACAGACAGACAGACAAAGAGACAGACAGACAGAACAACAGATAAAGAGACACATACAGAAAGACACAGACAGACAGATAGACACAATCAAAAAGACAGACACACTCAGACAAACACAGAGAGACAGTCCAAAGCAGACGGACAGATACACAGCCACACATAGACACAGGCATCAGATAGACTGCCACACATGGACTGACATAGACAGACAGACAGACAGACAGAGTCAGAAACAGGCAGACAGACAGACAAACAGACAGACAGGCACAGACAGACAGACAGACAGACAGAGTCAGAAACAGGCAGACAGACAGACAAACAGACAGACAGACAGACAGACAGAGAGTCAGAAACAGACAAACAGATAGGCAGACACAGACAGACAGACAGAGAGACAGACAGAGTCAGAAACAGGCAGACAGGCAGACAAACTGACAGACAGACAGAGAGACAGACAGACAGACAGAGTCAGAAACAGGCAGACAGACAAACAGACAGACAGACACAGACAGACAGACAAAGAGTCAGAAACAGACAGGCACGGACAGACAAACAGACAGACAGGCAGACAGACAGACAGAGTCAGAAACAGGCAGACAGACAGACAGACAGACAGGCACAGACAGACAGACAGACAGACAGACAGCAAGACACAGATGCAGACAGACAGACTGACAGACACAGAAAGATAGACAGACAGACTGACTGACAGACACAGAAAGATAGACAGACAGACTGACTGACAGACACAGAAAGATAGACAGACAGGCAGACAGATAAAAGCAGAGGTGGCTCAGTGGGTAGAGATGTGGCCTGCAGTCCTACCGGACCCAGGTTCAAATCCTCGCTGGGGCAGGGAACAGTTTAAGGATTTGAATTTCATTAAATCAGACTTTACTGATCTACCAAAAGACCCGCCGACATGTCATATAAATACCCCTTCTAATACCAATACACCAGTCCTGTATAAGATAGCCCTAGTGTGTATTCAATTTGGACGGTAGGTGTTAGCGCCGAAGTGGTGAAATGTAGCGGTGTAGGGTATGTAGGAGGACTACTGGGCCTTGGGAGCAGGCTGTGAAGTATATGCCCAGAGTTGGACACATAAACAAAAAAAAGACAGACAGACACAGAAAAACAGACACATACAACTAGAGAGACAGACACAGAGAGTCAGACAGATAGACAGATGCAGGCAGTCAGACAGAGACAGGCAGACAGACAAACATATAACACAGGCATACATACATACAGACAGACAGACACAGACTGACAGACAGCTTGTTGGCGTGTTGCTGTAGTTATCCCCATCACCAAGCCAGGTAAGGACCACCTACTGCCGACGAATTATCGGCCCATTTCTCTGACTTCTTGTATGTGTAAGATTTTGGAAAAGATGGTCAATGTTAGGCTTGTGTGGGTTTAGAGAGAAGAGATTTCTAATCCCCTGTCCGGTATGGTTTTCGTAAAATGCTTATCTACCTCTGACGCACTATTGTCCTTGGAATCTTCTATCTTTGAGGCTTTCTCCACTAAACAACACCAGGCCACAGTCTTCTTCGATCTGGAGAAGGCATACGACATTGCCTGGTGTCATGGCATTTTACATTCTTTTCATGAGCTGTCTTCGTGGGCGGTTGCCTGCTTTTATTCAGTAATTTTTATTCAACCGTTTTTTAAGGGTCCGAGTGGGAGGAGTGCTTTCTAATGTCCATGCAATTGAAGACGAGGGTTCCACAGGGGAGTAACCTTACCTTAGTGTTACTTTCTTTACTG